>NC_140914.1:3802668-3880168 GCF_045865225.1 Trachurus japonicus | reverse complement strand
TGTCTTCTGAATATAAACTAACACTAACTAGTTTCACTGTTGTTTCTACTCTGTTATAACACCGGCGTGCGGCGGCGGCGGCCATGCTGCATGTGTCTGTGTATTATTTCCGGAGCAAAAAGAAGGGCGTGTCAGCAGCCAATCAAATGCGCGTATACGCCTGGCGGGAAGGCTTGTCCTACCCTTCAACCAATCGGTGTCGCACTTCCGCAGTCGCGCTGAGCCAATCAGCTTTCTACGCTGCCATAATGGGCGGTGCCTGTTACGTCAATCAGTTGCAAAAGCAGCATTGTGTGAGCGTGTGTGTCGCCAGGCGGCTACTAGCAGCTTTTATTAGCTGTAAAATCAAACTGTTCCCAACCAGGCAGAGGGTCACACCGCTCTGATTTCTGTCGGTACAGGTCTGAGGAGCAGGTGAAGACGTTACCCGACACCTGTGGGGTTCAGTAACGCCTTTTTATTAACGGTTTAGTAACGGCTAGCCGCCCGGCAGCAGCGCAGCTAAGTGAATGTGTTTGTGTGGTTTACTAGCCGGGTTAGCTCGGTAGCTAGCTAGCTAGCGGAGCGGCAGCAGCGTCCAACCCAAACCCCCCGAGAGGAGGAAATGAACCATAAGAGCAAGAAGAGGATTAAAGAGGCGAAACGGAGCGCCAGACCCGAACTGAAGGACACGTTAGACTGGATAAAACACGGTTACCATGAGACTTTCGACGTGTCGCACCGCACCGTCAAGGTAACTGACTGTCAACAACAGTAGCAGCGGAGGCTAGCTGCTAAGCTAACGGCTAAGCTAACGGCGGCTAACGTGCAGCTGGTCACGTACACAGCGAGGAAACGTGGAGCTGCTGTCACTTTTTTAGTTTCTCTCTCCACTCCAGCCCCTGGAAACTTCTTCTTCCTCCCACTTTAACACACACAGCTCACGTTTAACCACCAACATACAAAATACTGCTTTACAATCAATAACACTAAAAGTACTAAATTCGCATGAAAAAGTGTGTACCAGAAGTCAAAATACTCAAGATATCAGTAATCAGTTATAATTCATGCTATTTCCTGCACAACAGTGGTGTTTTACATCATATTTGTTCAATTTAGCACCAACACAGTGCAGGAAATAAAAAATGAACATGCATTCAGTTCAGATGGTCATGATTAGATAATAGATCTGTCTTCAAACAGTATTAAAGTTACTTTGTCCTGTGCTGTAGTTCAGACTGGACTCTTTTATAAAGTAAAGGTCAACAACAAAAACAACAGTGACACTTGAGTAAATCTGAAAACATCTTCACCAACATGCAAAATACTGCTTTACAATCAATAACACTAAAAGTACTAAATTAGCATGACAAAGTGTGTAACTTACCACAAGTAACAGAAGTCAAAATACTCAAGGTATCAGTAATCAGTTATAATTCATGCTATTTAATGCATAACAGTGGTGTTGGCCATCATATTTGTTCAATTTAGCACCAACACAGTGCAGGCCACATGGCCATGATGTATAGATAATAGCTCTGTCTTCAAACAGCATTAAAGTCACTTTGTCCTGTGCTGTAGTTCAGACTGGACACTTTTATAAAGTAAAGGTCAACAACAAAAACAACAGTGACACTGAGTAAATCTGAAAACTTCTTCACCAACATACAAAATACTGCTTTACAATTAATAACACTAAAAGTACTAAATTGGCATGAAAACGTGTGTAACTTACCACAAGTACCAGAAGTCAAAATACTCAAGGTAGCCTATCAGTAATCAGTTATAATTCATGCTATTTCCTGCATAACAGTGGTGTTGGCCATCATATTTGTTCAATTTAGCACCAACACAGTGCAGGCCACATGGCCATGATGTATAGATGATAGATCTGTCTTCAAACAGCATTAAAGTTACTTTGTCCTGTGCTGTAGTTCAGACTGGACACTTTTATAAAGTAAAGGTCAACAACAAAAACAACAGTGACACTGAGTAAATCTGAAAACTTATTCACCAATATACAAAATACTGCTTCACAATTAATAACCTAGCATGAAAAAGTGTTGACCACAAGCACCAGAAGTTAAAATACTCAAGGTAGCCTGTCAGTAATCAGTTATAATTCATGCTATTTCCTGCATAACAGTGGTGTTTTACATCATATTTGTTCAATTTAGCACCAACACAGTGCAGGAAATAAAAAATGAACATGCATTCAGTTCAGATGGCCATGATGTTTTAGATTATAGAGTAGTTAGTTACTTTGTCCTGTGCTGTAGTTCAGACTGGACTCTTTTATAAAGTAAAGGTCAACAACAAAAACAACAGTGACACTGAGTAAATCTGAAAACTTATTCAGCAACATACAAAATACTGCTTTACAATTAATAACACTAAAAGTACTAAATGTATTAGCATGAATAAGTGTTGACCACAAGTACCAGAAGTTAAAATACTAAAACTACTACTACTCATAATCAGTTATAATTCATGCTATTTTCTACATAACAGTGGTGTTTTCCATCATATTTGTTCAATTCAGCACCAACACAGTTCAGGAAATAAAAAGTGAACATCAGTTCAGATTGTCATGATGTTCTAGATTATATTATAATAATAGATCTGTCTTCAAACAGTATTAAAGTCACTCTTTTCTAAAGTAAAAGTCAACAGCAACAACAACAGTGAGTAAATCTGAAAACGTCTTTGCCAACATACAAAATACTGTTTTACAATTAACAACAAACACTAAAAATACTAAATCATAACTTTTGTTACTAGTAGGAGCACAGTTTTAGAAAGTGCAGACAGAATATTTAGGGGTGCACACTGCAAATGGACGAAGGAAATATTCTCTTTTCCTTTTTGTTCATCAATGACAAATGACAGATTCTTTGAATGTTTAAAAAACCCAGCAAATTTACTGGTTGCACATGTGCAAGTAGATGAAAAACGTACTTGCACTGTGTCGTTAAGGCGCAGAGTGTGGACCACAAGTACCAGAAGTCAGAATAATCAGTTATAATCATGCTATTTCCTACATAACAGTGGTGTTTTCCATCATCATTTTTCAATTTAGCACCAACACAGTTCAGGAAATAAGTTTATATTATAAACAATCTGTCTTCAAACAGCATTAAAGTCACTTTGTTCAGTAAAAGACAGCAGCAACATCCCAAACGATACGTCAGAGTTAATATTTCAGCTCCTGTGAAACTTCTGCACTGTGCAGCTTTCAGTGTTAATGTAAAATTAAGTTGTTGGTCCTTGGATTAACACAAATGAACAGTTGATTATGTGTTGTTGTGTTGTTAGATGAACAGCTTCTACCCTTCGACATGCAGAGAGCTGCAGCGTCGAGCAGCAGAAATAACGCTGTTGGTTTGCTTTACAGTTTATAACGGGTCCGACCTCAGGTTTCCACAGAGCTGGTTTAAACCAGATGGGAACAGACTCACACACTCGCAGTGTGAAGTTTACATCCCATCATGTTTTGAGTGAGCTGCAACATCCGAGTGTAAAAAAACCCCCACAAAGACAGAAGCTGTGGCGCGGTCACAACTAGGAAATTAGTTGATTAATAATTGCTATATAAATTAAATTGTGATAGTTTAATGTTTAATGATACACACACCTTATGAAGAAGGAGAGACATTTTGATATTGATATTATTATAATATTATTAGATACTGAACAGTAATTTAATAATAAATAAGTAATATAGCAAATGCACACACTACAGCAGCTGTAGCCAAAAGCTGCTTCTCCTCCAATTTGTAAGTTTCTACTCGGAGCATGATGGGAAATCATTGCTAAAAGAATCTGGTTGTGGTCTTGTAAATAGTTACGCTGTAAGATTCACAGTCTTTGTAAAATCTGTGACTAAAAACTCGTCTCCAAAGTTTTATAAAGTCTTCTTCTGTACGGGAGCGTTGTGTTGAACACAGGAGGATTTGGACGTTTTTAAACTCTTTGTGTCTTTGTTTTAAACTGATTTCATTCTGTTTGTTTATTGGTGGAGCCTTGAGCTATGGAGACGTTTATCATGGTTTCTGGTCTGAATGATGATATACGATGTAGGGCTGCGACTAACGCTTATTTTCAGTCTCGATTAATCTGTCAATTATTTAAACGATTAATCGATTAGTTGTTTGGTCAATAAAATGTTTAAAAACATTGATCAGTGTTTCTCAAACCACCAGACGACATCGTCCTCAAATGTCTTGTTTTGTCCACAAACCAAAGAGAGACTCAGTTTATTGTCATAAAGGAACAAAGAAACCAGAAATATTCACATTTAACTTAAGAAGCTGGAATCAGAGAATTTGGACTTTTTTTTCTTAAAGGACAATTCCGGGTAAATTCATTGATGGAAGTTCTGCTGCTGAGGCTGTTTACATCCCTTAAATCCACAGACAGCGTCAGATGGCGACTCAAACATGCACCCAGAAGTTTATTTACTTTAAGCAAGTCAAGAGTTGATATTCCTGTGTTTATGACATAAACGGTTGCTCCGACTGCACCTGAACACACCGAGCGCGTCAACGCGTCGTTGTGTTACACAGTTTTGGATCAAGCAACGTGATTTTCTGCTGTGTGAAAGCGTTTTTGGATCGAGCCTCGGACTTTCAAACCTTTTACAATAATCTGTGGTGGTTCCCTCGGCGACGGGAGGGAGACGACAGGTGACTGGTAGAAAATAAACTTTCAGTTTACAAACATTCTGAAACCTTCCCAGTTATTTCCTGAAACTATGCGAAGCAGAGAGGACCGAAGGCACCAACATGTAAAAAAAGAAAAAAAGTTTTCTCCTCCGAGGCAGCCGTGGCATAAAGATGCACATCTGCCCCGTATGTGCATCTTAAACTCCATCTCTACTCTTATTATCCACCTGATATTTAGTCTGACGACGCTGTGTGTCAGTGATGTGACTGTCTGACGGACAGAGCACATTTATGCACCGGCTGCTCTCTGTCCGTCAGACATGACGTCATTTTATTTTTTATTACAGTATTCGGTTACCCAGGTACGACAAGGTTAGGATACTCGGTTAGAAAATTATTGGAAATGCCCATCCCTCGACACAACTACTGCAAAACAGGAGCAATTAAACTGAAAATCTTCAGATTCCTTCTTTTAGACCTAAAATGTTAGGAAAATACAGCCCAGAGTTGAATTTGCCCGGAATTGCCCTTTAATGAACGACTCAAACTGATGATTATATTATCAGAATAGTTGAGGATGAATGTAATAATGGATTATTGTTTGATTAATTTCTGCGTCTCCGTCCTGCAGGACAACGTGGAGCGAGTGGACGCGCTCCGCCTCAGCCCTGAAGACTTCATCCAGCGCTTCGAGCGTCCGTACAAACCCGTGGTGCTGCTCAACGGCCAGGACGCGTGGCCGGCCAGGGAGAAGTGGACCGTGGAGCGCCTCAAACGCAAATACCGCAACCAGAAGTTCAAGTGCGGCGAGGACAACGACGGCTACTCGGTGAAGATGAAGATGAAGTACTACATCGAATACCTGGAGAGCACGCGGGACGACAGCCCGCTCTACATCTTCGACAGCAGCTACGGCGAGCACGCCAAGCGCCGCAAGCTGCTGGAGGACTACCAGGTGCCCGTCTTCTTCAGGGACGACCTCTTCCAGTTCGCAGGCGAGAAGCGCAGACCGCCGTACAGGTACCACTCATTAAAGGACTATTCCTCTGTTTAGGCCCAGTTGTTCAAAGGTAATCCAATCGGATTTTGGATAATGGGTTGGATCAAATCTTGAAAATGGGTTGTTCAAAACCATAAATGGATTCTGAGATCGGATTAGATCACGTAATCCAATCTTGGTTTTGATCTGGATAAAAACCCTCAGTTTGTGTTGTTCAAAACTTTTCAGTAAGATCAGGATTATTCTGATCCCAGCAGTTGGGTGGATTCAGGGGGGATTTCAGGAACAAAATGTGATTTAAATTAAATTCAAACTGGTCAAATAAACAATATTCATAAAGTAGTAGTTTATATACAGTTCTTGATTTATATTTTGTACCTAATTTAAAACCACAACAGTGATTAGTAAATAATGTTAACTTTTGAATATTCTACAACTGAAAAACTTTTCCCCAACTACTTTTCCCCCAAACTGAATTTAATGAAATTTGAAGTTTGGATTTTGAAATTTGAATTTTGAATTTGAAACACACGGGGAAATATTCACAATTTCACCAATGAACTGTATGTTTGCTTTTTTCTATTTATTTTAACAGCCCGAACCAGATGGAGTCTGGCTGTTTAAAACCTCATGCTGCTGTTCTACCTGTTGTTAACAGACCAATCAGCCTTCATTGTGATGCACAGTCCCATCTAGAGCATCTTTATCCAGATTTTGTAATCTTGAAAGTTTGGATTTTGATCAGACTGATCCAATCCAACTTTGCTTTGAACAACTGGGATAAAAGTAAAACAGATTACGTGATCCTGGATAGCAAAAAAGGGGATTTCAAAATCCAGATTACACCTTTTGAACAACCGGGCCCTCGGTTAGAGTGCATCAGTGTTCCTCAGTGTCTCTATGAACCGAGTTGAGTTGTGTTTTGGTCTCTTATGGCACGAGGATCTAACATTTAAAAGCTAAGTTTGACTGTCTGGAATTAACATTGTAGATATCAACAGCATCTTTCTGACTAATTACATTTTGAATAGTTGGATTTTTCATTCAAGATATCGGTAATTCAGTTTTGCCTCTAGTCAAAAAGAATATTTCTGAGTCGTATAAGTAACGACTCCATGACTTTCTGTTGGTGTTGAACCATATTTACCTTTTTACCTCTGTTCATTCTTCATGTTTCTGCTGCTCTTTAAATTCTGAGCAGTGTGAGAAGTTGCTGAAGCTCAGTGGAGCTTAAATAAAGTTTGATGTGAAACTGTTTTTCTAATTAAGTAGCCTAAAGCCAGACTGGATGTGTTGCAATTATCTGTAATTCAGTTTTGCCTCTAGTCAAAAAAAAACATTTCTGATATCCACAACTACGTTCTTCCTAGGACAAATTACATTGCTTTTACCATTCATGTGTATGGGGTTTGTCATTACAGATATCTATAATTCAGTTGCACATATCTGCTATGTGAATTATAGATATCTGTAACAGAATTATGACTATTCCTAATTCCAGTTTGAGATATCTACAACATCATTTCGCCTAGTCAAAACCTAATTCAAGATATCTGAAAAGGGACATGTAGATATCTTTAATTGAGGTGAATTAAAGATATTTAGAACTGGAATTACGACTAGTAAGAAATTGTAGATATCTCAAATTGGAATTAGGAATAGTCATAACAGATATACGTAATTCACATAGTGGATATCTGCAACTGAATTGTAGATATCTGTAATGACAAACCCCATACACACGAATGGCAAAAGCGACGTAATTTGTTCCATGAAGAATGTAGTTGCAGATATCTGAAATGTTCTTTTTGACTAGAGGCAAAACTGAATTACAGATAATTGCAACACATCCAGTCTGGTTTTAGGCTACTTAATTAGAAAAACAAACAAAAAACACAGTTTCACATCAAACTTGTTGTGTTTAAGCTCCACTGAGCTTCAGCAACTTCTCACACTGCTCAGAATTTAAAGAGCAGCAGAAACATGAAGAAAGAACAGAGGTAAAAAGGTAAATATGGTTCAACACCAACAGAAAGTCATGGAGTCGTTACTTTTATCCTTCAACTCGTTCAAGAAGGGAACTGTTGTTCTCATTCATTCACTTAGAGCCAGTTTTCACACATACAGATAAGACTAAGACAAATATACACATGTTAACTCATTGAGTGCCGCGCTCCTTTCCAAAGTTTTAGTCAAGTGTACCGGCAATTTAGACCATTTTTGATGATTTTTGTAGAGCCACAGTGTATTCTATATTATTGCCACCAACACATACTGTAGCTCATTTGAAAGGTGAAACTTTCTGCTTCAAATGGCCACAAACCGTTTGTTTCTACGAGCCTCTGTTCATGAGAAAACTCAAGCTAAACATGTTTCTGTTTCCAATGAAGCCGGTGAGAAATGAATCCATGGAGCGGTGGATAAGGTTATTTATCATCTACCATGTTACCATGGTGATATCTGTGTAGTTTTATCTGTCATCAACAAGAGATTACGGGTTACGGGTTAGCGCGTTACGTTTGTGTGGCGGTGTCGCCATGGAGACGAGAGCTGGGACACCGGGTCAGAGGCTCTGATCTTACAAGGTTGGTTTTCAGCCAAGAGACGCTCCATCCTCCCTGGAACTAGTTACAAGGCATCGGTTTCAATGGTTCAAGGGGGTCCCCAACTTTTTCTTGAAATTTTACCACTTTTTTTTATTTTATTAGTTGTTTTGTTTTTTAGAAATGTAACCACTATTTCTAGATTTTTCTTTAAACTTTTCTTTTCTTTCTTTTTTGAGAAATTTTACCACTTTCTTCTAGAAAATCATTTCCTTTTTTTAAAGCAGAAGTAAGCGATCCGGTCGTTTTGGCTAATGCTGCGTTCCAGGCAGGCTTTTGAAATCGTAAATTACAGCTTCAAGTCACAACTTACGACTTTGTAGCGTTCCAGGCAACCCACTCGTGTTTTTCCGACCTGTTTTACCGGTGAAAGTCACTATAACGGCCACTCGTAACTTCTGACCCGTGAACTCGCACCAGATCGAACTGGTACCACTTCACGGTCGGAAAAATACGAGTTTCCTTGAACGCACCATAACAGTCCTTGTCGGTACGTCACCATATTCACGGCGTTCCTTGGCTGCACACACAGCCCTGCATGCCGTTCTCTCTCCTCATTGGATAAAAATTGTAGGATACAAGGAAAGTTTTCTCCTGGGCTCAGAGCAGAGCAGAGGGACTGACAGACCCGTGTTTCAGACCAAACACTCTATGTAAGTGATTGCTGTCGGAAGATATAACTATTTAAGACTTATATTAACACAAATATATCACTTACTTCTGCTTTAATAGAAATTTAACCACTTTTTCTAGTTTTTGTTTAACTTTTTTTGATACATTTAACCAGTTTCTACTAGAAATTCTAAAAACGTTTTGAAAATTTTACCACTTTTTTGAGAAATTATTGAGAAAATATATTTATTTTTTTTAATTATCACTTTTTTCTAGAATTTCTTTTAAAAACTTTTTTTTTTTTTGAGAATTTTTTACCACTTTTTTTTTTAAGTATTTTTCCCAGAAATTTCTCTTAAATATTTCCACAAATTAACGCCATTGGCCCTAAATCGAACGTATACATTGACTAAAAAAGTAATGTTCTTCAGTCTCAGAACAAATATTTGTGTGGCGGTGTCGCCATGGAGACGAGAGCTGGGACACCGAGTCGGAGGCTCTGATCTTACAAGGTTGGTTTTCAGCTCTGGTCTCTGGTCCAGTTTCATGCTCCTCTCTCCTCTCCTCTTCTCCTCTCCTCCTCCTCTCCTCCTCTCCTCTCCCCTCCTCCTCCTCTCCTCCTCTCCTCCTCTCCTCCCCTCCTCTCCTCCTCCTCCTCCTCTCCTCTCCTCCTCCTCTCCTCCTCCTCCTCTCCTCTCTCCTCCTCTCCTCCTCCTCCCCTCCTCCTCCTCCTCCTCTCCTCCCCTCCTCTCCTCCTCTCCTCCTCCCCTCCTCCTCCTCTCCTCCTCTCCTCCTCCCCTCCTCCTCCTCTCCTCCTCTCCTCCTCCTCTCCTCTCCTCCTCCTCCACTACTCCACCTCCTCTCCTCCTCCTCCTCCTCTCCTCCTCTCCTCTCCTCCTCCCCTCCTCCTCCTCTCCTCCTCTCCTCCTCCTCCTCCTCTCCTCCTCTCCTCTCCTCTCCTCCTCCTCCTCCTCCTCTCCTCCTCCTCTCCTCCTCCTCCTCCTCCTCCTCTCCTCTTCCTCCTCCTCTCCTCCTCCTCCTCCTCTCCTCTCCTCCTCTCCTCCTCCTCTCCTCCTCTCCTCTCCTCCTCTCCTCCTCCTCTCCTCCTCTCCTCCTCTCCTCTCCTCCTCCTCTCCTCTCCTCTCCTCCTCTCCTCCTCCTCCACTACTCCTCCTCCTCTCCTCCTTTTCTCCTCCTCTCCTCTCCTCCTCTTCTCCTCCTCTCCTCCTCCTCTCCTCTCCTCCTCTCTCTCCTCCTCCTCTCCTCCTCTCCTCCTCCTCTCCTCCTCTTCTCCTCTCCTCCTCCTCTCCTCTCCTCCTCCTCTCCTCTCCTCCTTTTCTCCTCCTCCTCTCCTCCTCCTCCTCTCCTCCTCTCCTCCTCCTCTCCTCCTCTCCTCTCCTCCTCCTCCTCCTCTCCTCCTCTCTTCCTCTCCTCCTCCTCCTCTCCTCCTCCTCCTCTCCTCCTCTCCTCCTCTCCTCCTCCTCTCCTCTCCTCCTCTCCTCCTCCTCCTCTCCTCTCCTCCTCTCCTCCCCCTCTCCTCCTCCTCTCCTCTCCTCTCCTCCTCCTCTCCTCCTCCTCCTCCTCTCCTCTCCTCCTCTCCTCCTCTCCTCCTCCTCTCTCTCCTCCTCCTCTCCTCCTCTCCTCCTCCTCTCCTCCTCTTCTCCTCTCCTCCTCCTCTCCTCTCCTCCTCCTCTCCTCTCCTCCTTTTCTCCTCCTCCTCTCCTCCTCCTCCTCTCCTCCTCTCCTCCTCCTCTCCTCCTCCTCTCCTCCTCCTCCTCTCCTCCTCCTCCTCTCCTCCTCTCCTCTCCTCCTCCTCCTCCTCTCCTCCTCTCTTCCTCTCCTCCTCCTCCTCTCCTCCTCCTCCTCTCCTCCTCTCCTCCTCTCCTCCTCCTCTCCTCTCCTCCTCTCCTCCTCCTCCTCTCCTCTCCTCCTCTCCTCCCCCTCTCCTCCTCCTCTCCTCTCCTCTCCTCCTCCTCTCCTCCTCCTCCTCCTCTCCTCTCCTCCTCTCCTCCTCTCCTCCTCCTCCTCCTCTCCTCCTCTCCTCCTCTCCTCCCCTCTCCTCCTCTCCTCCTCCTCCTCTCCTCCTACTCCTCTCCTCCTCCTCCTCTTCCTCTCCTCTCTCCTCCTCTCCTCTCCTCCTCCTCTCCTCTCCTCCTCCTCTCCTCCTCTCCTCTCTCCTCTCCTCCTCTCCTCCTCCTCTCCTCCTCTCCTCCTCCTCTTCCTCTCCTCCTCCTCTCCTCTCCTCTCCTCTCCTCCTCCTCTCCTCCTCCTCCTCTCTTCCTCTCCTCCTCTCCTCCTCCTCTCCTCTTCTCCTCCTCTCCTCCTCCTCTCTTCCTCTCCTCCTCCTCTCCTCTTCTCCTCCTCTCCTCTCTCCTCTCTTCTCCTCTCCTCCTCCTCCTCCTCTCCTCCTCCTCTCCTCTCCTCTCCTCCTCCTGTCCTCCTCTCCTCCTCCTCCTCCTCTCCTCTCCTCTCCTCCTCTCCTCCTCCTCTCCTCTTCTCCTCCTCTCCTCCTCCTCTCTTCCTCTCCTCCTCCTCTCCTCTTCTCCTCCTCTCCTCTCTCCTCTCTTCTCCTCTCCTCCTCCTCCTCCTCTCCTCTCTCCTCTCCTCTCCTCCTTTTCTCCTCCTCTCCTCCTCTCCTCTTCTCCTCCTCTCCTCCTCCTCCTCCTCTCCTCTCTCCTCTCCTCTCCTCCTTTTCTCCTCCTCTCCTCTCTCCTCTCTTCTCCTCTCCTCCTCCTCCTCCTCTCCTCTCTCCTCTCCTCTCCTCCTTTTCTCCTCCTCTCCTCCTCTCCTCTTCTCCTCCTCTCCTCTCTCCTCTCTTCTCCTCTCCTCCTCCTCCTCTCCTCTCTCCTCTCCTCTCCTCCTTTTCTCCTCCTCTCCTCCTCTCCTCTTCTCCTCCTCTCCTCCTCCTCTCCTTCTTTTCTCCTCCTCTCCTTCTTTTCTCCTCCTCTCCTCCTCTCCTCTTCTCCTCCTCTCCTCCTCCTCTCCTTCTTTTCTCCTCCTCTCCTCCTTCTCCTCCTCTCCTCTCCTCTCCTCCTCCCCTCCTCTCCTCCTCCTCCTCTCCTCCTCTCCTCCTCTCCTCTCCTCCTCCTCCTCTCCTCCTCTCCTCCTCCTCCTCCCCTCCTCTCCTCCTCCTCCTCTCCTCCTCTCCTCCTCAGGTGGTTTGTGATGGGCCCGTCCCGCTCCGGCACCGGCATCCACATCGACCCCCTGGGCACCAGCGCCTGGAACGCCCTGGTGCAGGGCCACAAGCGCTGGTGCCTGTTCCCCACCAACACGCCGCGCGAGCTGATCAAGGTGACGCGGGAGGAGGGCGGCAACCAGCAGGACGAGGCCATCACCTGGTTCAACGTGGTCTACCCGCGCACGCAGCAGCCCAACTGGCCGCCCGAGTTCACGCCGCTGGAGATCCTGCAGAAGCCCGGCGAGACCGTCTTCGTGCCTGGTCAGTTCCTCCCATAGACTGTAAAAAACATGGCCGTAGCGTCCGTGACGTCACCCATTGGTTTTGGGGAGTCGTTTTTGTGACTCCAACATGGCGGCCTGAACAGCGCCATGTTGGATTGGCCGGCCGAGAACCCGCCCACTGGCCTCGAAGCAGCTGTCCACGGAGCTGCTCGGACCTGTCACTCAACGTTTCCGCGCCCTAATTGGCCAGAATTTTAACCTAATAACAGTA
The DNA here is from genome assembly GCF_045865225.1 of Trachurus japonicus. Classification (NCBI taxonomy): domain Eukaryota; kingdom Metazoa; phylum Chordata; class Actinopteri; order Carangiformes; family Carangidae; genus Trachurus; species Trachurus japonicus. The sequence goes on along the minus strand of NC_140914.1, from coordinate 3,867,634 downwards.
AAACGGTAGAGTTAAAAAGAATCCGCCCCCCTCAGAGTGTGTGCGGGGGTAGAAACTATCGATTGAGACCAAAAAACGTTCTGACACCAGGCTTTGATCATGTTTATTGAGGATGTAAAGTCGGTGATTTTAACATGGGGGTCTATGGAGAATGCTGCTTTCTGACACCAGCCCCCAGAGGAAGAAGAGGGGATTGCAGTTTGTTGAACGAGGAAGTGACTTCACTTCTCAGACCGACAACTGCCCCCTTGGTTCCTCCGACCAACGCTGCTCTCTGATTGGCTGAGGGAAGATCAGTCACGGGAATAACGGCGTCACTAACGGCGCTGCTTTTTTCAGTAACAAATAGGGGTGGGAGAAGAAATCGATTCACATAGATATCGCGATATCTTTTTTTGACAATTTTTAAATCGATTTTTTTTTGTGGAATTTTTTTAAAGGGACAACGAGGAGTTTCTATTTGGTTATAAAAAAGTCTGATATTAACGTGGATGAATCTACGTTACCACTTGTTAATGGCTCCATTTTAGATAAATCTATGGTTTTGTCTCTATGGTTATTTTGTTATTATTAGTGGTGGTGGAGATGCTGGGCGAGCCGACCAGCGTTTCTTTACTTTCGGTTTCGTGGCGAGTCATGAGAATAACGCCGCCGAATCTCCGTTTATGGTGGGAACTACGACGGTATGTGATCGTCTTCCAACCTCTGACTTTAATTCTTGATGAATGAAAACATGAGTCTGTCTTGCGCCGGACAAAGAATTTCACGCTGCGGAGGCTCATAAATGTAGACGGAAAACACTTCGCTTTAACAAAACTCCTCGTTGTCCCTTTAACTATTGTGCAATGTGCATTTGCTAACCCAGGTTTTGAAAAGGGTTTAAGTTCACTTTATAATGGAGTATGTTAATTTATAGGCTCCTACAGTATTTGTGTGCAGATAAATGTTAAAAATGCAGAGTACAAAATCGAGAGAATCTGCAATATCGTAGAATCGCAATTTAAATCGAATCGCCATCCCAAAAAATCGTAGAAGAATCAAATCGGGAGAAAAGCAGCCCTAGTAACTAACTAAGTTACTGTTTCCACCGTTATAACAACGTTACCGTCACTGACAATAAAACGTGCCGTTATTTGACTCAAGAAGTTCTGTCACTAAATAATAATAATACACCTGTTAAAGGGATAGTTCAACATTTTGTCAAACTGGCCCATTGCCATAATCCCTATAGTCATAGCAGTAGGTTCGTTACCTTTAATTGTCGGTGCAAGCTGTTTTTAGAACGGCGGAGCAGAGCCGTGAGCTGCTCAGAGCTACGCTACGGAGGCTCATTATGGGATTTCTTGGTTTCCCTCATCAAATACACAATCCAACAAAAGATAAATAAATAAAACCACAACAAACAGGGTTCAGGAGGTGAGAGGTGTGTGTCCTGGTTTTACAGGCCGGCCAATCAGAGCGCAGACACAGAAGCTCAGCAGGTGTGTGTGTGTGTGTGTGTGTGTGTGTGTGTGTGTGTGTGTGTGTGTGTGTGTGTGTGTGTGTGTGTGTGTGTGTGTGTGGTGTGTGTGTGTGTGTGTGTGTGTGTGTGTGTGTGTGTGTGTGTGTGTGTGTGTGTGTGGACAGCAGACAGAGGAGCGGATGTGACCCAGATCCCGTTAATGCAGACAGACAGAGCCGATGGTGACGAGGTCGGATTAGAGCCTCAGCCGCTCCAGGATTTAGACCTCACCTGTCTGACGGTAGATTACAGACTCACCTGGTCACGTCGATCTGGACCAGACACAGACATGTCCATACAGAAATATAAAATAATAGCTCATTCAATTGTTTCTAATAACACAACGTTACCAGACAGAGTTGTTTTAGAGGGAAATACAGACACTGTTGATGAAAAACTGTCCCTGAAGGCAACGTGCATCAGCGGTTTTGCATGAATTTCCCTCTAAAACAACTCTGTGTGGTAACGTTGTGTTATTATCTCATAGTGTGGTGAATGTGCAGGTCACAACTTGTCCACCAGAGCGTTGTGGAGTTGTTGGATTGTGTATTTGATGAGTTTGATGAGGGAAACCAATTAGAAATCCCATAATGAGCCTCCGTAGCGTAGCTCTGAGCAGCTCACGGCTCTGCTCCGCCGTTCTAAAAACAGCTTGCACCGACAATTAAAGGTAACGAACCTACTGCTATGACTATAGGGGTTATGGCAATGGGCCAATTTGCCAAAATGTTGAACTATCCCTTTGCTTTGAAGTAAATGGACACTGCAGTCCCTCTGACAACCTGCAGATGTCACTGTTTCTTCTTGTTGATGGTTAGTAACTTGTGTGTGTGTGTGTGTGTGTGTGTGTGTTCAGGTGGGTGGTGGCACGTCGTCCTCAACCTGGACACCACCATCGCCATCACCCAGAACTTCGCCAGCACGACCAACTTCCCCATCGTGTGGCACAAGACGGTGCGAGGGCGACCCAAGCTGTCCAGGAAGTGGTACCGGTACGACGCCGCTGCAGCCGTCCAATCACACGCCTCTCTGTCTCCGTCTGTCTCTGTCTGTCTTATTTTTAAATTTATTTATTTTAATTTTATTTATTTAAGGAAGACAATGCACATTAATGAACATAATAAAATGTAAAAGTGCCAGTTGTAGCCAACGGCTAGTTTCCGACTGTAGTCCTCCTGGCAAGGTGTTAAAAGCCATTAAAATAAACACAAGGACATAACAAGGCAAGGCAAGGCATCTTTATTTATATAGCGCATTTCATGCCAAGGCAACTCAATGTGCTTTACATAAAGACAAAATATTAAAAAAAGAAGCATAAGACAGAATAAAAACAAACAAAACACTAAAAACAGAGTTAAAAGCAAGAGCAAATAGAAGTAAAATTAAAGAAAATAGATAAAGTTTTAAGTTCTCAGCTATAAGCATGTGAAAAGAGAAATGTTTTTAACCTGGATTTAAAAGTGTTTACAGTTGGGGCTGATTTCAGTTCTGCTGGTAGTTTGTTCCACTTGTTGCAGCATAAACAGCTAAATGCTGCTTCACCATGTCTGGTCTGAACTCTGAGCTCCACTATCTGACCTGAGTCAGTAGATCTCAGAGCTCTACATAACAACAGGCCCGTAGCCAGCCTTGTGGAGGGGGGGGTTCTTTTTTCCCAAAAAGTGGACCCCCCCCCAAAAATAAAAAAATAAAAAAATAATAATAATAATGGCACACACTTCTTTTTTTCCCCATTATAACTTCACATGTTTCTCTTCCTCCACTATCCTTTACTGCTGCTCTCATTTACAACAAAATTTTCACCGTGTAATTCATTTTTTATATAAAAAAAAGTCTTAGCTTTTTCATAACAATAATCACAATAATGTTTAATGTAGTTAAATGTATCTCTCTCTCTCTCACACACACACACACACACACACACACACACACACCTGCAAACTGGAAATGATGATAAAGTAAACCCCAATAGCAGAAAATTTTTATGATTTTAAGAGGTAAATGAAGCATTCTGGTGTACTCTGAGAAGAATATAATGGGAAGACAATATTCGCTTCAGATAAAAACAAAAACAAAAAAAACCCACATTTGGTAGGCTACTGACTGAGGTTTCTATCTTTGTAATGGCAAGAATGGCTGGACTGTATGACACTGGTCTAGTGGGGAGCTGTGGCTGGTGAGAAAAAACACTTCTTCACCATGAGCCTCTTTAAGACCACACCACCACCACTTCTGCCCTGTTCTCATCTGTATGATGGCTGTAGCTACTGTCAGATATTATATATGAAAGGAGCCTCCCATTCCCATTTGGAGGTTGCAGGTATAACACACGCACACATGCACATGCACACACACGTACAGGCACGCACGTACAGGCACACGCACACACACACACACACACACACACACACCTGTTGCTGTCTCCCTCTCCTCTGCTCTCTGGACTGGGCTGCCTGGCTGTTCTTTTGGGCTACCGGGTGCATGGGCCTTTTGGACGCATGACACGCATCCCACACCATTCAGAGAGTTATTAGAGAGCCTAATACACGACAAGCACCGCATTTGCAGCAGCGGCGGGGTGGTGGTGGTGGTGGTGGGTGTGGGTGTGGGTGTGGGTGTGGGGGGTCCCGATCCCCCTTGGCTACGGGCCAGTAACAACATAATTCATACAGACAATTAACATGACGCTACTATGAAAAAAGAAAAAAACAAAAAGAGACTATTTATGGATGGATAAAATGGATGAAGATGCAACAATGCAAAGACCAGGGCAGGGTTTCTTGGTGGAGTTGTGCTAGGATGGGTTGAAAACACAACGAAACCAAGATATAGTACAGTGTGATAAAGTGCTACAGTGCGCAAAAAAAAAACTGTCAGGGATGGATAGATGAGATGGGGGTGCAGCAATGCAAGAACCAGGGCAGGGTTTTTTGTTGGGAGTTATGCTAAGATGGAATAAGAAACACAAACAACAACAACATACAATGTAATAAGTCGTCTGTGTGTCGTCTCTAACCGCTGTGATGTCGTCTGTCGCTCCAGGATCCTGAAGCAGGAGCGTCCCGACCTGGCGGCGCTGGCCGACAAAGTGGACCTGCAGGAGTCGACGGGCATCGCCTCGGACAGCTCCAGCGACTCGTCCTCGTCTTCGTCCTCCAGCTCGTCTGACTCAGACTCTGACGTAGGTGTTGACGGACGGACGAGATCGTTCATCGTTCCCCCTCATGTCGACTAAGGGCTGGGAGAATTTTCAGAGCGGGGCTCCGTGCAGCAGTATTTGTCCATATAATGGTTGTGAATGGAGCTCACTTTTCTTTGTCCAAAAAGACACACCAAAAAACATCCAAATACCTCCATGCTGCTCGTCTGTAATGTCCCTCTTGTATTGAAGCCCCGACATGAGAAATTGTTCCGAAAAAAATTAAATAAGTCTATATTTTAAGCTTGTTTGTAGCGGAAGCTCCCAGTGTCTCAGTTCACTGCTCTTCCTGTGTCACTGGCGGAACAATTTCTCATGTCGGGGCTTAGTCTTAGTAGATAATGAGTGAAATTTAAATTTTGGGTGAACTATCCCTTTAACAATAAGGAATTTACTTAGTTACTTAACCCTGTATCTCCATGGTAACGCCTCCTCCTCCTCCTCTGTGTCCGTCAGGCGGAGTCGGGCTCCGAGGGCGACGCCGTGTCCCACCGCAGGAAGAAGAGGAGGACCTGCAGCGCCGCCGCCAACGGAGACACCAGCGGCCAGGACGACTGCGTCAGCAAGGAGAGGAGCTCGTCACGGTGACCTCCGACCCCCCCCCCCCCCCGAGGCCCCCCGGCCGCCTCGCCCCGCCCCAAACCGACCCCCCTCCCTCCTCTCACAAACAAACAAACAAACAACCAACCAACCAGACCCTCGGCTGCAGCTGCTCTAGTTTAGGTAAACGCCAAGATGGCGTCCGGCGAGGGAGGAGGAACGTGGAGAAGAGGGGGATGGAGGGGGGGTTGGAAGGGGGGGGGGGTTGGGGGCTGCCACCACTGTGCTTTCTACACCGTCACTATGTGTCTGTAGCTTCTGATCATTCACAGCAGCTCTCACAATACGACCTCAAAGATTTTATTATTTTTCCGTCTTTTATTTTGAAATTTCCACATTTCATCATTCTGTGAATCCAACTTCCTGTTTTTATTGATTTACAAAAATCAATCAATCTATTATCATTATTATTATTATTATTATTATTATTATTATCAAATAGTTTCACTCAGACTGAACTGTGTTTGAGTAAAAAAACAACAACAGTCAGATGAAACAAAGTGAAGCTGCAGAAACACTGATGACGTCACAGCTTCACGCCCCCCCCATGCACATTTCACAATAAAACGTGAGGGCGTAGCCATGGAGACGGCTCGATGCTGCAGTTAACACACACACACACACACTGCTGTGAACACACACACACACACACACATGAAGGGGGGGGTCGGTCGGTGGTGCGTTCAGGTGCTGTGATGTGAGAGCAGGAAGTTCCTGGACACTGATCGCACTAATCAATGTGATTGATCCTGAGTGTACGAGGAGGAGGACGTCTCTGGGGGGTGGACGTCTTTTAAAGACAGACCCGGTCGCTACGGTGATTAACGAGGTGAAATCAGAAACAAACAAATCATAATAATAATCAATAATACAGCAACAGGAGCAGCGTTATCGGATCTAAGCGGCTGAAACGCGACGACGCTGTGGAGAATAAATGAATAAATAAATAAACCAGATTAAAGTTTAACGTGTCGTCTCGTTAGGAAACCTGGACGGTCTGACGGCGATGCGTTCAGGCGTCTGGTTCTGGAGTCGACGTGTCAGTTCCTCCGTCAGTTCCTCCCGCGGCTTCAGACTGAAAGTGCCTAAAAGAGTCGCAGTCGGAGGCTCGTCTCTGTTTTTACCCGTCGTTGGACTGAAGGCGTCGAGGTCGTCACGCGGTGCCTTCCACCGACTCAGGTCCAGGTCTGGGATCAGGTCTGGGACTAGGACCAGGTCTGGGATCAGGTCTGGGATCAGGTCTGGGATCAGGTCTGGGATCAGGTCTGGGTCTGGGTCGAGTCCAGATGTGCGATGTGAGCTACAGGTTGTTGGATGAAGATGAAGAGGAGGAGCCTGTTGTTGTTGTATTTGTTGTGTCTGAGACCTGGATGTGATCGTTTTAATTTTGATGGTCAATAAAAATCTTTTCTATGACTCCACTCTGTGTCTGATTTGATTATGTTTTATATTTGTCAGAGGTCAGAGGTCAGAACCAAGGTTATTAGGGCCACGGGGCAAGCACACCGGGCACTGGCCCCTACAGCTATGAAATACACAATATTACCAAAAGTATTCGCTCACCCATTCAAATGATCAGAATCAGGTGTCCTAATCACTTGGCCTTTGGTGGAGGAGGAATTATGGTATGGGGTTGTTTTTCAGGAGCTGGGCTTGGCCCCTTAGTTCCAGTGAAAGGAACTTTGAATGCTTCAGGATACCAAAACATTTTGGACAATTCCATGCTCCCAACCTTGTGGGAACAGTTTGGAGCGGGCCCCTTCCTCTTCCAACATGACTGTGCACCAGTGCGCAAAGCAAGGTCCATAAAGACGTGGATGACAGAGTCTGGTGTGGATGAACTTGACTGGCCTGCACAGAGTCCTGACCTGAACCCGATAGAACACCTTTGGGATGAATTAGAGCGGAGACTGAGAGCCAGGCCTTCTCGACCAACATCAGTGTGTGACCTCACCAATGCGCTTTTGGAAGAATGGTCAAAAATTCCTATAAACACTCTCCTCAACCTTGTGGACAGTCTTCCCAGAAGAGTTGAAGCTGTAATAGCTGCAAAAGGTGGGCCGACATCATATTGAATTCTATGAGTTAGGAATGGGATGGCACTTCAGTTCATAGAATGAGTAAAGGCAGGTGAGCGAATACTTTTGGTAATATAGTGTAGCTGCAGGGGCCAGTGCCCGGGGCAACTACTGTTATTGTGGGGATTTTTTCCTACTTTTTATTATTTTTCATCTTCCAGGACGATTTTCGGTTATATATCAAAACGTGCGTCTTGGAGGGTCGGTGTGTGATTTACTTTTCTCAACAGTTTACAAAAACTGCGCAAAATTTTGCATAGAAGTCAATAGGATGGACGGGAAAAAAATGCGAAAAAGACCAATCATTGGAGTTTAACAAACGTCTACTGCTCAGGCATACTTTCACCTAGAGACTTCATTTGAACTTTAAACAGTAGACACAAGTCTTGTGTATTGGTGTATTACTCCACGTTTTGATAGGTCATATAGTTTTTGATCAATCCCTGATCAATGACCATGATCATTTTTGGAGAAATTATGAGATTATAATGGGTGTGTATTGGACGGAATGTTCGTGTCAGAGTGGGTGACATCATCGGTTAGAGTGGGAGAAAGCCCAGAAAAATTACAGATTTTTTCTCTTTCCACACTCGGCCCGGCCACAATTTACACTCTACACACATGATTTTTTCCTAATTTGTAGACAAACTTGTTCTGTCTCTCATCATGTGCTCAAAATATCAGAGTGACTTACAGAATTTAAACTCGGAGCCTCTAAGTGCGGCCACGTCTGTCTCTGCTCCTCATTGACTCCTATACAAATATTTTCTGAGAGGAGCAGAACGGCCTGATGTTTTAAAACTGCCAGCGTCTCCAAAATATTTACTGTAGAAACACCAAATCGTACCACATTTTTCAGGAAGTCCTTACAGCACCATTGATCTGTGTTTTGTTCTGATAGAGAATGTGAAGTTACGTCACGCCGTGGGACGTTGGGCGCCATCTTTGGAGGATCGTGGATGTAAACACTTGCTCGTCCCCCTAAAAAAAGTTCCCCAAAGTCGCTTAAAAGTAATCATGGTGGGACAGTACTGCTGCCACAGTAGTATATGCACTAATACCAAAAACGAGATGGTTCACGATGTCTGGATAAGTCAGTGGAGGGAGGAAATCTGGGTCTTAATAAGTTGTAGTTTTTCTGTGTACCTTGTTTCCCGTTAAATTTGAGTTTATCACGATACGTTCCTCCTTCGTTTCCCTTCCCCTTCTCCATTTCTTTTTTTTATTTTATTTTTGCCCGTCTTCCTCATCTCTTTTTCTTTCTCTTTCTCTTCTTGCCCGTTTTCCTCCGTTTTCCCCACTCTGTTTACGTTTGCGTTCCTCCAAAGATGGCGCCGACGTCCCACAACGCCAAAGCGGCGTGACGTCAGCTTCACATTCTCTATAGGAGCTACCGTTTTGTCACAGTAAGCCTAAATGCGTGACCAGTGCAGAGGCAGAAAATCGCTCTTTTTCTCAATGTTTCTGTCTGTCTCAGCCTGCGGGGGCCTCTATCGTCATTGGCAACCACTTCAAGTTGTCGTGGTAATGTCTGATTCTCAGGCCAGAGCTCGTTAACTTCATAAACAATCCACCTGGCGCTCGTTTAAATGTTTATAAACACAGACACAGCTAAATCAGACTGACACAGGATGCAGCTCATAGTCACACACACACAGACTCTAGAACCAGCTCTGGAAACTGTTCTCAGATCAGATTGAGCCACATTTACACAAACAGGTTTCATACAGTTCTCAGGTCAGACTTTATTCCTCCTGTTGTTCCTTGTTTGTACATAATTGACTTCTCTCTCAAAGCTCGGTGCTTATTATGGGCTGCTTTTTTCTTCTTTTTTTTAAAACTTTTATACCATTGCTTCAGGCACCTTAGTTCAAGTCACACAACCACACACACACACACACACACAGTTAACCTAATGTGGTTACAGCTCCTCCATATCAGTGCTTATAGAAAGATGATCATGTGTCTGTCTGATCAGCTCTGTCTTGACCTTAAGATCGTGGGTTTGATTCCCATGTTGACAGAGATGGCAAAACCGGCCGTAGCTCCCGTGGCCCTCTCAAAATTTCCCAGAGGAAATTTTCTAGTTATAGTTTTAAAATGTTCATTAGTTTTCATTTTTATTTTTTCATTTTTCATGTTTATTAGCTTTTTATTTCAGTTTAGTTTTAGTGAGTTCCACAAGTGATGAAGCAGTTTTAGTTTAGTTTTTTATTTTATTTTAGAGGAATTGACTCGTTTTTATTTAGTCTTAGTCTTAGTTGTAGTTTTTATTTAGTCTTAGTTGTAGTTTTTATTTAGTCTTAGTTGTAGTTTTTCAGGTTTTAGGAGAAAGCCTCTGTCAGACCTCTGAAGACGAACTTTTTCCCTTTGAGTTGCATCCATCCCATAATGTTCCCATCAGTCCTGAAAACTAAAACTAACTTCACTTCACTGGAGATTTAGTTCTCCTTCATTTTTGGAAAAACGTTTCTAGATTATTTTTTCACTCCTAGTTTTAGTTTTAGTGAACTATAATAACCCTGGTCAGAGTCTGTTTATCGCCATTTCTTTGAGGTAGCAGTGCCGTATAAAGTGCAATTACATAATATAAGTTAAACACAAAGCCAACAAGAACAAGTAAACAAAAAACAAGTGTTGTTATTGATCAATATTTGCAGTGAATATGTTTTTAGCACATCATTAACAATAGTTTTGATCATTGATTATTGATTCTGAAGTAGTGATGACACAATTATAGGTTGACTTGGTGCGATTGTCAGAGAAATAATCAGCGTATTATGATTATCACAATTATTATTATGCATTAATTAATTTCACAACAAATTAAAATGTGTAAAATACAGTCAAAATATCACTAATTATAGGCTATACACAAAATAATTGAAGTATCTATGACCAATTATTGATCCCAAAAGTCATTTATTGTCATCATAAATACATCTTAAATCTAATTATTGTTGTTTAACATTTAAATTATTAATGTGTTTCTTTAGAGTTCAGCTGATAGATTGATTTTAACTTTTCATTTTATGTGACAAAACAAAAGCTTTATATCCGGTTGCAGCTTTTATTTTGAAGCCTAAGCGGAAGTGCCTAACCCCCCCGCTGTGCTCGGTGCCAGCTGTTGAGTCCGATCAGCTGATGAGCTCAGAGTGAGCGTGAGGCGGGATGCTGCACAGTGTGTGTGAGACTGCAGCCTGATCAACACACACACACACCATCCTGCTCTCTGACAACACACAGACAGACACACACACAGACACACACAGACACACTCTTCTCCTTCTCCTCCACCGAGCCGTCATGGACCTGGACCCCACCGTCGTGGTCCCGGCCATCCTCTTCACCGTCGTGGCCATCTACTTCGCCTCCACGCTGCTCAGCAAGAAGCCGGACGCCGCCTCTTCTAAAGCCGGAGGAAAGAAGCCTAAAGTCGGCTACGGAGACGAGGCTCCTCCCTCCCGGGCGCTGGGGCAACCCACCCCGCCCGTAGAGCCTCCTGCCCCGGCTGTGGAGAGCCTGGGAGCCGCTGAGAAGATCCAGGAGGTTGCACCGGCTGCCGCAGCACCAGTGAAGGTAAGATCGATCTATTGATTTATTGATTGATTTATTGATCAGTTCTGTCTCTGATCGATTTATTAGCTCTAAATTACAAACTTTTCATCAATCTACACTGCAAAAACTCCAAATCTTTCCAAGAATATTTGTCTTATTTCTTGTCAAAATGTCTAATTTCTAGTCAAAACTAATCTCTTTCCATTTAAAATAAGACTCAACACCTAAAAATTAACTTGTTTTTAGGTAATTTTCACTTGTTTCAAACAAAATGTCACTTGAAATAAGTAGAAAAATCTGCCAAGTTTTTGTGCTTAAGAAAGAAAAACTTCTCCACTATGAGATTTTTCTACTTATTTCAAATAAGTAAAAAAAGTGTCAATAACAGGCTACTTTTTATGTGATGAGTCTTATTTTAAGTAGAATGAGACTTGTTTTGACAAGAAATGACATTTTGACTAAAAATAAGACAGATATTCTTGGTAAGATTTTGAGTTTTTGCAGTGTAGTGGCTGGAGAGTGACGTCAGTTTCAGGTGTTCAGGACATGAAGCAGCTCGAGTTACTGAGAGACATTTAATCAAAGATATTGGTTAAAGGACCGGAAGTAACTAACTAGATATGCTTTTATTTTGAAAAGACTTTCCCAAATAATAATTAATTAAAGTGATTGATTGAATATTCCCTGATAAAACTGAATCAATCGATGACCAATATTCTAACACATGATCAATACTGAGCAGATGAGTTCTGCTGACTCATGTGTTTAACAGTTAATTAGTTAATCTCTAAATTATTCTGTCACTCCATCTGCTCCCACAATGCATTGCTGCTTTTCTACACGTCAGTATGTCACCTGAGGCACAGCAAGGGATCAATCGATCGATTTAGAAACTGATCAGCTGATTCATCGTCTGATCTTTCTAATCAGTTAAAAAGTGTAAGATACCTTTAATTATCAGGGTCATTGATTGTGCATGTTGAATCACATCGCCTCCATTGCTTATTGATTATTGATCAAGACCTATAGATTCTGGTTTTTGTTGCCCAATCGTGGCCCTGTTGCTGTCGCCCGTGGTTACGCCTCGTTGCCAGGCGACACCTGGTGGCAGGTCGACAAAACGAAGCCGTTTTGTTTTGTTGTCGTTGCTGTTACCATGACAACCGGCAGCTGTAAGTGGCGCTGTCTCTGGGGACCCTGGTGTGGGTTTTAATTGATTACCTGAAATATATTTGGTGTTTTTGTTTTTTTTATCCATCGATCGTCAGAACCGCTCAGATCGATTGAGTTATCGGAGGTGATCGATTAATCATGAGGTCAGACTTAAAGATATTTGATTTCTCGCTATATTGAAATGTTGCCTATAGATTATTGATTATCTGTCAGGACATCAGAGCCAAAAAAACTGATTATTGATCCTTTCATTGGTTCAGTCCAGTTCAGTTGGACGCGTGACCCACTATAAAGGGATATATATATATATATATATATATATATATATATATATATATATATATATATATTAGGGATGAAGGGATGAATTGGGACAGCGGCTCCGGCTGATCCAGGCTGATCGATCGGTGCCGGGTCACAGACTCGTCCCGTTTCCTGTTCTGGACTCATCACATGAGAGAAAACCAGGAATATTTCCACATGTTTGCTTTGAAGCAGTTACTGATCAATCAATGCATTGTCTTATTGATTGATTGATTGATTGATTGATTGATTGATGTTTATTGGGAGCAGGTGATCGTGTATTGATGATCAGACGCTACAGATCTGAAAGCCGTCGTTTCCTCCGTCGTGTGTTGGAGTTGGTTTTGTTTTATTATTTTTTGCTGATTTGCTTGAGCTGGCGGCGTCGAGCTGTTTATGAAAATACTGGGTGGTGTCGGGGGCGTGTGCGTGTGCGGCGGCCGCAGGTACAGAACGAGGCCGTGTGTTTGCATTTGAATGTCCCAGTGTGTTTTACACCTTCATGTAAATGTTGAGGCTCGGCGTGGTCAGAGGTCTCTGTGTGCTGATCTGAGCTCAGGCCTTAAACAGCCTGATGAGGAATGTGCCCACGGCTGCTGGAACATGCGTCGCGCTGGGCCTCGACTATATTTGGTGGCGAACATGAACATGTACATCCTATATTTACACCTGTGTTCACGGTGTCACACGGTGTCTGTAACGGAGCCGGGGGGGCGAGGGGGGTGTGTCCACACATGGGACTTCATGTGATATTTCACTGTATAGGTCGTCCCACTCAATTTACAAGCATAAAACTGTCACCGGGCAAAACATGGGGAAAAAAACAGGGGAAGGTTCAAGATGGCCGCCACCTCGCAGTGGTATCTACCATTGATCAAGTGTTTTAACATTTTGGTAAATTGCCCCATCACCATAATCCCTATAGTCATAGCAGTAGGTTCGTTACCTTTAATTGTCGGTGCAAGATATTTTTTGAACGGTGGAGCAGAGCTGTGAGCTGCTCAGAGCTACGCTACGGAGGCTCATTATGGGATTTCTTTGGTTTCTCTCATCAAACTCATCAAATACACAATCCAACAACTCCACAACGCTCTGGTGGACAAGTTGTGAGCTGCACATTCACCACGCTATGAGACAATAACACAACGTTACCACACAGAGTTGTTTTAGAGGGAAATGCAGAGACTGTTGATGAAAAACTGTCCCTGAAGGCAACGTGCATCAGCAGTTTTGCATGAATTTACCTCTAAAACAACTCTGTGTGGTAACGTTCCCGAGACGGACGAGAGTAACAATGAAAAAGGAAAATATGTATGTAAAAACTATACAAAAGAACAAGTGAAGATTATTTCAACACAAGAGAAAAGGTTGCTATCTAGCCTAGCAGTAGCGTGTTAGCTGGTTAAAACAGGTCGGTTACACATTCTCACAACTTCAGGCTCATCATTCGTGATATTCATAACATAATTAAAGAATGGATTAGACACGGAAATCATAGAAACTCTTGGGGGAAAAAATACAGTTCACAAAGAAGCTAGCTAACTAGCCCAGAGCTGAACGGTTAGCCTAGCCTAGCAAGCTAATGTTAAATCAAATATTTATTCTCATAGTTTTTTGTTCATCATTCATAATACGTGGTTTTTAAATGCATTGTTTTATATAAAGTTCATTATAAACTCATTAAAGTCTGTGAATAAAATTACTTTCCTGTACCAGAGGTGGCGGCCATCTTGAAAGTTTGAATTTACACCTGAGGAAAAACGACAGACGGATCCACGGCTCAGGAGTTATCGTATTGTTGTTTTTAGTCGCAGTTTAATGACAAACAGGTTTAAATTACAATTTATCAAAACCTGTTTAGTTTAAAGCTGGATTTCCAAAGCCTACTCAGAGAAAAAAACAGTCAGCCAATCAGAAGAGAGTCTCAGAGCCTCCTCCTCCTCTCCTCTGATTGGCTGAGAGATGAGATGGAAAACTACACTGAGATGGTTTTTTAGATCTTCCCATCGGTCAAAGTAAAAGAAAAGTACGGAGAAACATGGAACTTTATAGATTATAAACTGATGTAACAACAAAAAACAGTTTTAGCTTTTAGCTCTCCATCTTTAACTGTCGCCGTCTCCTTGACGACAGCCCAACAGGCCGTGAACAGAGCCAGATATAAACGACTCGGTCTCCTCTCTGGACATCAATCTTGTCTCTGAGTGTCACTGAGCAGCAGCGACGGCCACACCCACACACACACACACACACACACACACACACACACACACACACACACACACACACACACACACACACACACACACACACACTCTCTGACACTGATAACCTTATCCGACGCACACACTTCACCCCCAGCTGTCTGACTTATAGCCGCCCCGGTGCATCATGGGAGGTTCTGTGTGACATAAAGGAGCTCTCTGTCCCCGACACACAGCCGCCGCTGTTGTTGTTGTTTTCACTGTGGGAGTCGAACCGGCGATCGGAGACGTCAGAGGTCAGAGGTCAGAGGTCACATGACCTCACGTTCTGACCCCAGGAGGAGGAAGAAGAAGAGATTCAAGCTCTAAAACTGTAATAAAAGATAACAGAACTCCTCATCCTTCTCCTCCTCTTCCTCTTCTTACTCTTCCTCCTTCTCTTCCTCTTCCTCATCGTCCTTCTCCTCCTCCTCCTCTTCGTCTTTTTCCTCCTCTTCCTCTTCCTCATCTTCCTTCTCTTCCTCCTCTCTCTCTTCTTCCTCCTCCTCTTCCTCTTCCTCATCTTCCTTCTCTTCCTCCTCTCTCTCTTCCTCCTCTTCCTCTTCCTCATCTTCCTTCTCTTCCTCCTCCTCTCCCTCTTCCTCCTTCTCTCCCTCTTCTTCCTCCTCTTCCTCCTTTCTCCTCCTCCTCTTCCTCCTCTCTCTCTTCTTCCTCCTCCTCCTCCTCATCTTCCTTCTCTTCCTCCTCCTCTCCCTCTTCTTCCTCCTCTCTCTCTTCTTCCTCTTCCTCCTCCTCTTCCTCCTCTTCCTCTTCCTTCTCTTCCTCTCCCCCCCTCTCTCTTCTTCCTCTTCCTCTTCTTCCTCCTCTCTCTCTTCTTCCTCTTCCTCCTACTCTTCCTCTTCCTCATCTTCCTCCTCCTCTTCCTCCTACTCTTCCTCTTCCTCATCTTCCTCCTCCTCTTCCTCCTACTCTTCCTCTTCCTCATCTTCCTCCTCCTCTTCCTCCTACTCTTCCTCTTCCTCATCTTCCTCCTCCTCTTCCTCCTCCTCCTCCTCTTCCTCATCTTCCTTCTCTTCCTCCTCCTCTCTCTCTTCTTCCTCTTCCTCCTACTCTTCCTCTCTTCCTCCTCCTCTTCCTTCTCCTCCTTTCCCTCTTCCTCCTCCTCCTCCTCTTCCTCCTCCTCCTCTTCCTCTTCCTCATCTTCCTTCTCTTCCTCTTCTTCCTCCTCCTCTCCCTCTTCATCCTCCTCTTCCTCCTGCTCTGAGAGGTCGACCTGCTGCAGGTCAAAGGTCAAACCTGGCCCCTCCCCCCTCCCCTCCCTCTTCTGTAAATATTATAAACCTCGTTGCCCGTAGCGATGCAGCTCGTCCATATTTGGTCATGTGAACGTGCTCATCAGCTGTGGAGGGGGGGGGGGGGAGCAGCTGGACAGATGTTGGAGGTTTGGTCACATCTGCTCCACGTTACACACCTCAGGCCCACAACAACACACACACACACACATCATAATCTTTCCTTGACAACGTTTTAACTTTCACAAATGAAAAGTTCATGAGTTGATGAGTGAATGTAGTTCTCCTTTTTAATAATTATTTTTTATTTATATCATACATACACGTACATAAACATACACTCACATGCATACGTATGCTAAAATTGGTACTACGATACTCACAATAATGATAATAATAATGATGATGCTAATAATTATATGAAAAAAACAGATAAATAATAGGAATTCTTTTTTTTAAATTGATTTTTAAAAAAGAGTCATAGATTCGACTCCATACCTGCAAGAATTCTTTTTCTCTTTGTCGTTGTCCTCCATTACTGCCCTTTCTATGTTCAAATAATATTGTTTTATGTAAAATAGAAGGACCTTCTGTATCTTTGCAGTGTTTATCTTCTTTAAAACTAAAGATAAAAATGTATTTTCCATGTCGTTGGACATCTTACTCGCCCCATATTTTGAAAAATCCAGGTTTCTGGTGATAATACTGTACAACATTGGCTTTGCAAACTATTGCCAAACATTTTTCAATGTCCTCCCAAGTCTTTCTGCTTTTTTCCTAGTACCAAAGGTCATGGATGAGGATGAGATTTTGTTCTATTCTTTGAATTAATTTGAATAACCTGAGGATCTTATTTCCCACAGTCGTCCTCGTCCTCTGTCAGGGACTCGCTGTCCGTTGTTACGTCATGTGAACAACATGTTCCCTGGACTGGGGGACTATAGTTTATAGGGCGGCGGAGGGATATCACTGCTCCCAGGTGGTTCAGCGCCCGTTAAAGCTAAAACGGCTTTTTACGAGCGAGGGGCTCGGTGTCGCCTTACAGAGCAGAGGTCGAAGGTCGGAGGTTGGATCTGATCCTCGGCTGCTCCGACAGGAAAAACTTCTCTCTTCTACACTGCAAAAACTCAACATCTTTCCAAGAATATTTGTCTTATTTCTTGTCAAAATGTCTCAATTTTAGTCAAAACTAATCTCTTTCCACTTAAAATAAGACTCATCACCTAAAAATTAACTTGTTTTTAGATCATTTTCACTTGTTTCAAACTAATTTTCAATTGGAACAAGTAGAAAAATCTGCCAGTGAAAGGAAGTAGTTGTTTGTGTTTGTAATAAGAAAGAAAAACTTGCTCCACTGTCAGATTTTTCTACTTATTTAAAGTGGGAAATTTGCTTGAAAAAAGTAAAAAGTGTCTAAAAACAAGCTGCTTTTTATGTGATGAGTCTTATTTTAAGTAGAATTAGATTTATTTTGACTAGAAATAAGACAAATATTCTTGGTAAGATTTTGAATTTTTGCAGTGTATAGACTAGTTCACCACATTTAAAACTTTTATTATTTATTTTATTCTCTGATCCGATCCGATCTGGTCCTGGATCAGTGAGAGAGACACACACACACACGGCTGCTGATCCTCTCCTCTGTCCAGCTCTCCGGCTGATTCACCCCCCAAAACTGGAATGACATCATCACACGCGATGATGTCATGATGCGCCCGCTCGGCCAACACGAACATATTTGGCCAATTTAGGAACAGACGGTTCGTCGGCCTGCTGAGTCATTAAAGCCGGTAACGACCCACAATGCTTTGTTTCATAGCTGAGGAATTCAGAAGGGGGGGAAGGGAGGGGGGCGTGGCAGCCGGTGGGAGCATGTTTAACACACACACACACACACACACAGAGACACACACACACACACACACACACACACACAGAGACACACACATAGAGACACACACACACACGGTGCTGCCAGTTGTCTCTGGACTGTGTCCGGTGTCGATTGATGAGACAAGACAGACACACACACACACACATACACACACACAGGAAGTGTTTTTGGCTCCGCCCCTCGGCTCAATTCAGCCTCGGTGTAAAATAAATAGGAAACATTCAGGTCCTTATACAAATACCACACTGTAAAAACACTCTGATTAAAAATACTCGCAAAATTGTGAGAAAAACACGCACATCAGGTAGGCCCAGTTGGGACGGGTGCTGGATAAAGGAGGAATAAATGAAATAGAGAAAAAATCTGCACACCAAGAGATTAAAAATACTCTACATTAAAGCATCTGTACGAACACTGCACTGTAAAACCCTGTAAAAATACAGCATCAGTTGAAACAGTCTGCAATATACTCTACAAAAACAGAACAAAATGTTCCATAAAACTTAGTTGTAGGAAAACACTGTAAAATGTATCATGTAAGAATAACCGTAAAAACAACAACTTTGTTACAAGTAAAAAACATGAGTTTAATGAACAAACTTATTAGACTCGTGCGTTTTTGTGTGAGAAATCGTTATTTAAAGAGTTGTTACATGTTCATCATCCACCGACCGAGCAGCTCGGCCACTGATGGAGAAACATGATCTGCAAACTCAGCACTTCAGAAAAGACACAAACAGACAGGTGTGAGGACGAGTTGGGAGGTCGCACACTGCTCTGTGTGTGTCTGTGTGTGTGTGTGTGCGTGTGTGTGTATATGTGTGTGTGTGTGTGTGCGTGTGGTCAGGTGGCACGGAGAGGACAGGTTGGACACTGGAGAGGTTTTATTTGTGCCGGTGTCAGCAGCAGGCGTCCATCGATCCTCCACAAGCTGCTGCAACTGACACTGACTCTGTTGTCAGAGGTCAGAGGTCAACATGGCCGACAGCGACCCGTTCACCCGGTAATCCATAACTGATGATCTACTGATTATTGGATCAGATCAGATCAGGGGCCGTATTCACAAAGAATCTTAAGGTTAAAAGTAGCTCCTAAGGGCCGAATTTAGGAGCAACTCCTAAAAAAAGTGGGCGTGTCAGTCTTAAATTTAGGACTCCTCGTTTTTTAAAATAAGAGTAATTCACAAAGTATTTTAGGCCTAAAAGTAGCTCCTAAGTCTGGGAGAGCTTAAAAGTCCTGGTGAGGACTCCTAACTCAGTAAGACCTATTCACAAAGAATCGGAAATGGCTGCAGCCAGGCAAATGTATGGAGGACTGTGAATTGCTGCAGAGGGGGGAGCTGGAGCACCTGCCCCTTTGCCCTTTGATGCCCAACGTGCCTTTTTGTCGGTGTTTTTTTTTTTTTTTTTTGTCATCACCAACATTTTCGCTATAAAACGGGAGTAGTGACGGTGACGGACTGTCCAATATAGGCGTCACAACGGTCGGACCGAGGTAACTGCGACCGCTGCGATGCAGTCATGCTGATGTGAGCCAAAAATATTTTTAAAAGGTTGGTGGGTGCTAGACACACACATCCGTTAGTAGTAATAGCTCATGTGATAAGGCTGCTCCCCCAGTAAACCAAACTTGTTGTCAGTGTGGGTTCAAATCCTGCTATAGGCCACAAATGTGGGTAATGCATTTTCTTTTCTCATCATTATTATGATCACCATATAGGGCTGTCAACGAATGTGAAAATTAATATTAAAATGTGGGAAGAAAAAAAACCAGCGGCTGCTTTGCGAGTGGACGCACTGACCCTCATTGCATTTGCACAGCGTCACACTGCAGAAAGTGAGACGCGACAAAAACTGTCGCAGAAAGATGCAGATGGCAGAGAGAAAGACAGAAAGTTCAGAGCCCAACTTGGCAGCAGAGAGAGTGGTTTGGACTCGAAGCAATCTAAAAAGCCCCGTCGGACCTGACGGCAAGAAAAAAAAAAGTGGAGCGCAGCGGCGAGGAGGAGGAGGAGGAGGAGGAGGGAGGGAGGGGGAGGGGGGCGCCGCCGGCACTCAACAACCAATCACCGTGTTGAGCGCCTCGAATTCGTGCACGAGAATTGACGTAATCCATAGCAACGGGGCGTCACCAGGGCGTCACTCTTACTCTGCTCTTAGTGATTTATCCTTAGTAAGAGTCGGTCTCAGCGGCTTTGTGAATAGCTTTTAAGAAAAAACTCCTACGTAAAAACTTTTAGCTCGAGTTAGGAGCACTCCTAGCGGTAAGATAAAAGGCTTTGTGAATACGGCCCCAGATCATTAAAGCCCCAGTATGTAACTTATTTGGCTTTTTATTATCAAAATCAAATATTACTTTCATAAATATGTATTTCACTGAAGGTGAATCACAACTGCATACGAATGAAAGCTTTCTGGTTCCTTAGAATGAGTCGTTACAAGTCGTTACAAATACATAAGTGGGTGACGCACCGAACCGAGGCGGCCATGTTGCATCGTGACCGTAGGTAACCACGGAAACTGAGCGGAGCTGTGGGCTCGGCCTGTTAAAACTGTCACCACTGTGTAGTGTGAGGAAGGACGGAGGCACTGGTGTTGCATTCAGGTGCAGTCAGGCAGACGGCCGTCGGCAAACCAACCGGATGTCATTTTACTCCACCAGAGAAAGACGGTAAAACAATACCACATCACCATGACAACATATTGTTTTGCCTCGTGCTGGCGGACCACTTGTTTACATAGACGCTTGTTTATCCTGTTACATGCAGCGTCTGTTGTCTGTCTGACGTCTGCCCGATGTCACGTGAATGCAACATCAAGAATACGTTCAGATATGCAACCGCACCGCGAGATGGGGGGAATTCCTACATATTAAAAAAAAAAACTCCAGCTCAGTGAAATAAAGTTTGAAGCTTCATGTTTTCCTCCTGTCTTTTATTTTGAAGGGTTGAGCCACTCATTAGAACAGAGGAGGCTCTGAACCTCGCTCCTGATTGGCTGGCTGGCTGGCTTCTGCTTTGTTGTGACATCACTAAGTTACAGAAATCCTGACAGACGGTTTTACAGCTCAGTTTTCACACAGATATCAGTTTGAACCAAGGGGGGAGTTGTGGGTTCAACAAGTGAAGACCACTTCCGCGTTCAAAAAGCTGCAGTTCCCCGTCCGGCCACTAGGGGCTGGTGCCAGAAGTGAGCAACTCTCCATTGAGCCCCATGTTAAAATAGCCGACTTTACAGCTTAAAAAAACATATTTACAGCCTGGTGCCTTTTATTTTTTTGGTCTCTATCGATAGTTTCCATCTCCATGAACACTGTGGTGGGGCTGAATTTTTTTGTACCACAACCGTTTTAGTCTTGTTTAGGCTTCAAATTCATACATAAATTACGTTGAGTGACAGGTTCACAGACACTTTACCGGCCGTTAATTGGCTGCTTCGAGTTCAGTGGGCGGGTTCTCAGCTGGCTAACCGCCGCACCTCTCCTCCAAATATGGCAAGTAGACTCCACCTAAAATCCAAGATGGCGCAGTTCAAATTTCATTTCATAACCTTTATTTAAACTCGGAGATATATTGAGGAGTAACCTCATTTACAATATAGCCGAGATGAAACACAAAACACACAAGGACAGAAGACAAGACATTTGAAACATACAAAAACATAACAGAATACCAGAATTTAAGGTGACTAGGGTAAATTGAAACATAGTTAAAAGCACGAGCAGTTAGAGGTAAAATAAGATGTAGTTATGGCTTTCAATTGTCCCATTGATAAAAGTGAGGTAAGTTTCAAATTATTCTGCAGAGTGTTCCAGGTTGTAGGTACACAGTAAGAGAAGCTGCTCTTTCCAAGTTCGGTGTTAACAAAGGGAACCTGCAGTGTGAGCCAGTTTTGAGCGTGTGCGTTCATTGAAAGATACTAGTGAGTTAATATAAGATGGTAAGAGACGGGTAAGAGCTTTAAAAATAAATAAAATCCAGTGTCGATCACGCCCAAATGCCCATATTAGAGGCACAAAACAGACTCCCCCCAAACCAATGGGTGACGTCACGGTGCTACGCCCATTCTTTTTACAGTCTGTGGTTTGAACAAAGTGAATGTTTAATGAACCGGTCCAACTTCCTGCATGGTCTCTAGTTCAGGACCGACAGAAACCGGACCAGACCGGACTGGACCGGACCCACAACCACAAGATGTTAGCAAACTGTTTGGTGACTGTTTATTTTAACCCTGTTTCTCTCCAGGTGGTGCCAGAACCTGTATCAGCACCAGAACCTGTCCCAGAACCAGAACCCGTCCAGGAGCCAGTTAAAGTACCAGAACCTGTCCCAGAACCAGCAAAAGTACCAGAACCAGTTCCTGAACCAGAACCTGTTAAGGAACCAGAGATTGTTCCAGAACCAGTCACAGTACCAGAAGTAGCTGCAGCACCAGAACCTGTTCCAGTTCCAGTTCCAGAGCCAGAACCAGTCCCAGAACCCGTGTCGGCACCAGAACCAGTTCCTGAAGCAGCTGCAGTCCCAGAACCAGAACCAGCATCTGTCCCAGAACCCACCCCAGAACCAGAACCAGTATCAGTACCTGAACCAGCTGTCCCAGAACCAGAACCTGTTCCAGTTCCAGAACCAGTGTCAGCACCAGAACCTGTCCCAGAACCAGAACCTGTTGTAGTTCCTGAACCAGTTTCAGCACCAGAACCAGAACCTGTTGCGGTGCCAGAACCCGAGCCCGTGGTGGTCGTGTCTGAGCCGGTACCAGAACCCGTCCCTGAGCCCGTGGCTGAGCCAGAAAAGCCCGTTGAGGAGTCTTTACCCGAGCTGGTCCCCGAGCCCAAAGAACCAGAACCAGAACCGGCTGTGGAGACCTCCCCCGAGCCCAAACCAGAACCAGAACCAGAGACCATCATCAACAACGGTAAGGCTCCTCAATCGACGAGAGGGACCCGTGTGCAGGGACAAGAGCGCCGCCATAGCTCAGCTCATCCATACCGGAAGTCACGACCGGAAGTTGCTTTTCTTCGTGTATATTATCTCTATGTAACTCTAAGAACCCCCCTCTCTATCTGGCCTGTCTAGCCTCTACCTGGTCTTTTTACTGAACTTAACCAACTCCTTTCTTCATTGCCTAAACCCAACCAAAGCACTCACCAAAGACATTTCTTTTCTCTCTCTCCTGGTCTGCTGTCAGCAGGAGCGGCACTAGCCGTTAGCCGTTAGCAGCGTTTTTTAATAACTCAATAACTTAATAAACAATCCATGCAAAAAAAATATTTAGTTAGCTCAATCATGTTGTAACTAAGATATCCGCTGGAAAACTGTATTTTATCATGGACCATTTGAGTTACTGAGTTATTTTTTTAAATCTACATAGAAATGATACACACGAAGAAGAGCAACTTCCGGTCGTGACTTCCGGTATGGATCAGCTGAGCTAATGGCGGCGCTCTTGTCCTTGCATACGGGTACTCTTGCAATCGACCAGAACTTTACACTGTCAATCAGTTCATCAACAAGTTACGGCATTTGAAAAGATTTTTAAAAATTAAAAATTTGGTTTTCATTTTCCTGTGAGCTAATCGGTTAGCTTAGCATTTAGCTTCTCCTGTTAACTTCTAGCGTTACCTTCTCCTGTTAGCTTGAACCATTATTCAACATTTTAAACATATATAGGCCTATAAGTCTGAAAAGCTGGAAAAGCATAATTGGTAGTGTTAGATAGTGTTAGCTTCTCCTGTTAGCTTGTAGTGTTAGCTTCTCCTGTTAGCTTGTAGTGTTAGCTTCTCCTGTTAGCTTGTACCTAGTGTTAGTCTTAACTCCTGTTTCCTTCTACTGTTAGCTTCTAGCTTCTGCGTCGCGGCGATGGCGGAGCTACGGCATTGACACTACGCTGTCATTGAGCATTCAAAGTTCTGCGTCGAGGGAACGCGTTGCTCTGCAATTCACCGCCAAGCCGCTCCAAAAACTTGCTTTCACTGGCAGATTTTTCTACTTAGGCTATTTCAAGTGAAAATTAGTTTGAAACAAGGGAAAATGATCTAAATACAAGTTAATTTTTAGGTGATGAGTCTTATTTTAAGTGGAAAGAGTTTAGTTTTGACTAAAATTGAGACATTTTGACAAGAAATAAGACAAATAGGTTTTACAGTGCATTCTGTTTACTTTGTGCTGATGAGAGCTGATGGAGAGAGTGAGGTGAATTGTGTGTGTGTGCGTGTGTGTGTGTGTTCAGACCAACCGCCGGCTGTGCTGAGCAGATAAGTGGTTTCCAGGAAGCGTGGACAGAGCAGAGGTGTCGGGCTTCAGCTCGGAGCCGTAATGACCGTGTGGATTAAAAATCAATACATTTACAGAACAGTGATTTAATCTGATCAGCAGGAAGTGAAGCCAGGAAGAGAGCTGGACAGCAGCAGCAGCAGCTACATGACCAGTCTTTACCAGCTGTTTACAGACTGTATGTGTGTGTGTGTGTGTGTGTGTGTGTTGTATCAGTGGGTCGTTGGCGTGTGTGGAGGCGGAGCAGCCATCTGCTTTAAGAGGATGATGCTTAATCTTGAACGAGCACTTGGCTGCTCTGAACAACAGCCGCTGTCCAGACTGACAGACTGACAATCAGCTTTATGTCCAGGCTGAGTCACAGCAGGTGTGTGTGTGCGTGCGTGTGTGTGTGTGTGCGTGCGTGTGTGTGTGTGTGTGTGTGCGTGTGTGTGTGTGTGCGTGGTAACAGGTGCACCACACTCCAAACTGAGTCATGATGCTGACTAACACTTTAAGACACTTCATGAGACAGCAGCATCCTCGACTGACAGTGAAGAGTTAATTAGCTATGTTAAATATGGAAGCAGGAGAGAAGAAAGGAGGAGGAGCCTCTCTCTTCTGTTTGGGGCGGGGCTTAGTTGTGACATCACAAAGTGTCAGGAAGTCCTGACGGCTGGTTTTAAGGCTCAGTTTCTGAATACAGGCTGTGTGCATTTCTCTGTGGACTGAGGCTTTGATACTTTCACAGTATTAATATAGAACCTAGAGCTGCTTTATAATCACACTACACATGGACATCTACCTTTATACTGTATGGAGCTTTAATACAAACATCTACCTTTATACTGTATGGAGCTTTAACACAAACATCTACCTTTATACTGTATGGAGCTTTAACACAAACATCTACCTTTATACTGTATGGAGCTTTCACACAAACAAACATGTACCATGCAGAATAACTCATGACCCGGGCGGAGCAACTGATTGGTTGCCGTGGTGACTGATGTGTCAGTGTAGCTTAGTAACGCCGGGTGTATCTGTTCTGTTTCAGACGTGGCTGCAGCTGAAGATAAAGTGAAGTTCACCCCGGGAAAGAAACAGAGCAAGTTTGAGACGCTGATGACCAAGGAGGAGATCGAGGAGGAGCAGAGGTCAGTAAACCGCCCCCCCCCCACCACCATTAAACCCCTCCCCCTCCCCCCTCCTCACCCCCCCTCCCTCTCCCCCCCTGCTCTTCATCCTGCCTGGCATGATGGTTGTTAATGGAAACACTTCTTCTGTTCCTTGTGCATGGTGTCGTGGTGATGTCACAGCGTTCATATTGCCTGGAACTGACCTGAAGTGTCTGAAAGTGTCTGAAAACCCAACGACCTCGAACGCCTCACATCGGTGTAAAAGGGACAGTTCAACATTTAATAGTCAGATCCTCCTCTCACCATAATCCCTATAGTCATAGCAGTAGGTTTGTTACCTTTAATTGTCGGTGCAAGCTATTTTTAGAACGGCGGAGCAGAGCCGTGAGCTGCTCAGAGCTACGCTACGGAGGCTCATTATGGGATTTCTTGGTTTCTAACTCATCAAACTCATCAAATACACAATCCAACAACTCCACAACGCTCTGGTGGACAAGTTGTGAGCTGCACATTCACCACGCTATGAGATAATAACACAACGTTACCACACAGAGTTGTTCTAGAGGGAAATGCAGCCGGAACTACATTCCAGACACGGCTGCTGGGCGGAGGGATTTCAGAAGAGAAAGTAGTTCAGAGTATTTAGATAGATAGATGCGTGTCATTCCCCCTCTCTCTTCAAAAACGAAGAACATGCACCGGTAATTAAAGGTGATGAACCTACTGCTGTGACTGTAGGGGTTATAGTGAGAGGAGGATCTGATTAAATGTTGAACTGTCCCTTTAAAGTCAGATGTAATGAATGTGACCAATGAGTGACCGGAGATGTCACATGACCCTGGGCGGGGGCGGAGCCTGCCCTGGGGCTTTGATCTGATTGGACGCTCAGGTTTTAAACGTCCACCGGTTCAGAACAACTCGTCTTTATTTCCCTTCATGCCTTGGGGCCTATGACATCACAGGTCAACCTCGTCCAACTTCCTGTTTCCACCTCCCACTGACTCCGCCCTCGGCTGCACGACGCCGTTTCCTCCCTCTCATGTTCAGCTCCTGTTCTTTCATCTACGGAGGCCCCGAAGGACCAAAACATGTGAAGCTTGGATCATTAACGTGTTTGCACAGCGTCAAACATAAAAACTCCTGATTCAGTTTATAGGCGATTATAGTTTGATGCAATAAAAGAAAAAATCCGCACACCAAAAAGAGCTCCCTTCAGAGGATTTAATAGCGTGACGTTTCGAGCAAAACAATGGGCCTCATTCACGAACCGTTCTTAAGAACAAATTTGTTCTTAAGTCCTACTTACGAAGTTTTTACGAAGATTGTGGCATTCATGAATGTTTTCTTATCCAGAATTTGTTCTTAACTAAGAACAAAATCTAAGAACAGTCAGGAGTATACTTACGCACTTTTAGGTGCTGAGACTTCTGCAAAAATAACCGATTATAGCGTTTTCTTTTGTTCTGCAGTTGTATGACATTATATGATTTGAATAAGAATTATTTTCTTATCTTTTATGATGTTTTTAATAATCATATATATTAATAATAATAATTGACAAATCATTGCAGTCTCTTAAAAAACATTATAGACACTATTCATATTCAATTCAATTCATATCATATCTTTTTTTGGGGGAGGGGGGGGGCATACAGCTGCCGATATGATTTTTTTTTTTCCTAATTGCGGGCTGCAACAGTGCGCTTACTGTAAGTGTTCACACTACACGCAACTGTGTGAAATGTGTGTGAAATGTGATAATATGATGATATTTATGATGGCACACGTGAGAGTGTGGTCTCGCTGATAACAACCGAAGAGCTGCATCCACTGCTGACGCTACTAAATATAGGCTAAATGTAAAAATATAAACTAAATATAAGCCTTTTGTTTGTTTCTTTATTTCATTCCTGCCACAGTAGCGCCACTTCACTACTTAAGTTCTTTTTACGTTTGGAGTCTGGTGCTCCCTCCCAGATTTTCATTTGAGCATTTCAACTTTCTTTCTCACTTCACCTTCTCTGCTCAGTGCCTGTGGTCTCTGTGTGCACACGGCCCTGCAGTCTCATGCCCTTTTATGGGCATTCATGGGGCGGTTACCTATGCTAATCCTATGTTAATTAGACTCACCTGGCACACGCCCTCAACTTACGAGAATTTACAGCTGCGAACAATTCTGAGGCTTACGAACGCGTTGATGAATCTGACGTAGGGTTTTCTTAAGGAACTTCTTAAGAACAACTTAAGAAAGAATCTAAGAAGGTTCTTAAGAAGATATTGGTGAATGAGGCCCATTGCTCTTTTGATTCCTCTTTGATCCAGCACCCATCCCAATTGGGCCTACCCGATGTGCGTGTCTCTCTCTCTCAATTCAGGCGATTATAGTTTCACATTATTTACTCTAAAAAATAAAGTTTTATTTCAGCTCAGTGTTTCTTCACCTCCAGATAAAATCACAGGAGAAGAACTTTATTAATCCTGAGGGAAAGTCTTGTCCCAGGTTTCTCTGAATCTCAGTCGCACAAAACCAGAGACGCAACAAGAGGAAGAATTTAACGCTTTAATATATTTTAAGGAATACATTCATGTCCGGTTGAACCGAACCCGAAGCCTCGATGCGGTTCATTTGGGTCAGTGTGAACGCTGGCCTTGGACCAAACAACCGCTCTCTGGTCTCGGTCCGACCTCGATCCGCACCAATCACAGATGGCGCAGCGTGTTTTACTCATCATTTCATGGATTCTGTGAACAAGAGCCGCTGTTATGATGAGCCAACTATTTTATTTTTACATATTTGTGATCATGAACTTATTATTGTCCTCTGACCTTGTATGGGGAAAAGAAAAAATAGTTGCATAGTGCATATTTCTGAAGTCACTTCTAAATATAGGTCGCATGGCCAGACAAACTACTAAAAAAAGCGTGACTTATTGTCCGGAAAATACGGTAATATATAATAACTGAACGACATTTTGTGGCTTCATGACTTTTATTTACAGTTTCTGTTTCTGGACCGTTTGAGTTTCGGTCTTTATGAACACAAACCGGACCAGATGAGACATTTACAACAACGATGTCTCATCCTTGGTTTGAGTCAGATAACGGAGCTTCAGATGTGACCCAGATGAGAGAGACAGCCCAACCCTCTTCACCCCCCCTAGAGCACTGTAAAAGAGAGTAACGACACACATTGGTCCAATGGCAGCGCCTCCTGGTGGAGGAATATGGGTTTTGCAAAAGCGCCCAAGAACTGACATCTCTGCATTGTTGGTGAATGAGCAGTGTGGTGTTTTCAATAATTTAAGGACATTTATAGATCACCCACGTTAATAGCATCATTGAGGATCCTTTACAGATAAACATTAACACATAGGCCAGTAAAAAAAAACAGTTGTCTACATGAATGTTTCAATCTACATTTTGTAATAAACAAATAACAAGTATAATTTGATGACCAAGACACCTAAAAACAAAAACACGGCCGTTTTCATCAATTTACAAGCAAGTGGGCAACACACATACATTGGAGTGAATGAGTTTTCTGGGCGCTTTTGCAATACCCACATCCTGCCACTAGGGGCGCAAAACCCCTTACCACGGGAGTCTATGGTGGTGTCCTTACTCTCTTTTCCAGTGCTCTAACCCCCCCCCCCCCCCTTCCTCAGATCCCCTGGATGCCCCGCCCCCCGTCTGTTGTTGTTGTTGTTGTCTTTGTTGTCTTTGTCTCTGTTGTTGTTGCTGAGCGCAGTTTGACGCCTGCACCTTTATCGTTCCAGGATAGAGTTCACCTCAGACTTTACCTCGCTCTGAGCCCATGGTAAGGTGAAGTCTCTGTTGAATAAGCCCCGCCCACTTCCCATCAAGCCCCGCCCACACTCTCAAGCCCCTCCCACTTCCTTAAGCCCCTCCCACCCCCTGTTTTTTTGTTTAATCGACCCGGCTAGACTGAGTGACCACAGCTGGATTCACGTCTCTACTCAAACGGCCTGAAACCTCCCACAGATGTGATCAATACCTCTGATTACTGGATTATTGATCCCCCCCCCCACCACTGAGCTTGTTAACACGTTATCAATCATTAATAATAAACTGTTATAACACCTCAGATTAAACCACGACCTGTTTCCTGAGCCGCCACGGGTTAGAACATGTTAATAAACTCAGTCTGAGTTTAACTGTGGAACAAACTCTGAAACTTTTTATTCATTTTATTTTTGATTATTATTATTATTGATCGGTAATAGTGATGATGGGTCTGTCCGTGCTGATTGATCCCTCACTGACCTCCCTCTCCCTCGGCTTCTCACTCTCTCACTCTTTAACTGCACAATTAAACAGTGATAAATCATATATATATATATATATATATATATATATATATATAATATGATTGTATTATAATTTGATAAAACTATCATATTAATATGAATATATTATGATTTAATATCAATGTAATATAATATTAATAAACATACAGATCATGTGACCTCGGACACATTTAAAGGAACAAATAGAGAGTTTTTATAAGAGGTCACAAGTAACAGTGAAGAAAAGCAGAATGATGCCTTTTTTTCACCAGGTGAAAGTCTCTTTTCTACGAAGGAGTATTAAGGCCAACCAAAAAAAAAAAAAAAAGCCAGCCCAAAATAAATAAATAAATCCGGCACAAGAAAAAAAAAAAAAGGTCAGGCAAAAAAAAGAAGAAAAAAAGTTAGGCATAAAAATAAATTATTATCAATTAATATCAAAGTACTATGGTCAATGGCCATGGCTGCCTCTACAGACGCGTGTTTTAACGGCCCTAATACGCCTTCGTACTTTTCCAGAGTCACAATAAACCCAAACCAAAAAAAACATAAATTGATCAGCAGCATTAGGCCATATTGAATATTGATTAGTCTCTGTGTCCAGGTGCTTTTACCTCTATTAGCTTCTTTTTGGTCAAAATAAGTCAAATCAATTAAAAACTCCAGTGAAAATTGAAACTAATCAATAATATTGATCTCATGGTTCCTGAGGTTTGGAACAGACTCCTCCTTCCTCTTGAATCCAGATGTTGTGAACTTGTGTCGGTCGGTGCGGACGTGTTTTCAGGAGAGGTTCACTGTCTGAGGGAATCGAACCTGTGATCACAGCGTCACAGTCGACGACGTTGTCCACTGAGCAGCGGTGACCGACCGGGCCGTGTCTGTCTGAGCTGCTGTCGCCCTCTGCTGGACAAACACAGTCGTTACACAAAGAGAAACTCCACCAGTGTGACTTCACTCTGCTTGGTTTCCATGGCGACGCCTGGACAGACACATTTTAAAGGGAACAAACGCTCTTTCCTCTGATTATTTATAACCAAGTCTTTAATCAAAATAATAATTTTAAATCAAGTGTCGTATTAATAATCTGATCAATAATCAACTGAAGTAAAAAGTAAAATACTTCACTGTGAAACTGTGAAAGGAAAGAGTCGAGTCAGACCTTCAAAATAAAAGCCTGGACGCTGAGTTTTACAGCGACAGTAAATACACTGTAAAAAGTTCAGCATCTAAAACACAGAAAAATAAAATAAAATAAAAACAACCAGATCTGAGTTTAGTTTTTCCCTCTGGTCGCCGCTCGGTGGCGACGCCCGGCCGAAGCAGCTGTGACGTCTTTGCTGCTGGTTTCACATCTGTCGGCTTCTGTCCAGCTGTGCCGCCACCGCTGCTGTTGCTGCTAACGCTGCTAATGCTAACCCTGCATGCTGCACGCCGCCGCTAACGGGCTAACGGGCTAACGGTGAGTGCTGCCGCTCCACAGAGGTGTGTGTGTGTGTGTGAGTGTGTGTGTGTGTGTGTGTGTGTGTGTGTGTGCAGTGTTGGGAAGTAACGAATCACATGCAACGAAATTATGTAATTGAATTGCAAAATGTACATAATTGTAATTTGTTACATTACTGAGGGGAAAATGTGTCACGAAATTACAGCTGCTTTTGGAAATGTCCATGACAACATTTGAATAATCGCAGCAGAAGTTCAGATTTATCAAATAGTTTTTTTTTTACGTCAGCATCCTCCTTCCAAAGCCGCTTCTGATTGGCTCTCCCTGGTCACGTGTCATTCTGCTGCTCAACCTGCTGAGATGTGAAATGTTATGATTTTTATTTTCTTACATTAAGTTAAAACACTCTGATTTGACTGCATTTGACTAAATTACATTGACTGCTATGAAAGTTACAGTGAGACGATGAGAGATGTTCAGTGTTTACAGCCGTTCTCACGGTAAAAAGACTGAACTGAACTGAAGTTATTTTATTACATCGTATTTATGTTGTTTTAAGTTACTGCTCTAAGTTTTACCCACTATCAGGTCTTAAAATGTGAAAATTGCTTCTTTTTTTTCTTTTTTTTTTGTAGTGTTTATTTCACAGCAGACCACAGCAACCAGACAGAACAGACTACAGACACCAACACACCAATACAGCAACAGCACAGTTAGAAAACAACAACCCCTGGTCTGAAAAGGGGATGGACGAAGCATAACTTTTAAATTTCCATCCCCCACATAAAGACACCATCAAGACATACATAACAACAAATAAGTAAAATAAAAAACAAGCATACAAACAAAAAACATTGCAAACTCCCTCAACAGTCCTACATTTGTCCTATATTATATTATATTATATTATATTATATTATATTATATTATATTATATTATATTATATTATATTATATTATATTATTTTATTTAATTTAATTAAATAACCACCCCCATCTTCCCTACTGTACACATCAAACATCTGTTGTTTAAACTTTCTTTTAAACTCACTTAGGCTTTTACTATTTCTAATGTTTTCGGCCAAACTATTTGTTTGAACAGTGGAACGCATTTATTCAAAATTAAGAAAAGCAATCAAATGCAATTGATTTGCAAAAGTGTTTGAAATAGTTACACCACTATTACATGTTCAACTTGTAATTGTAACCAACTACATTTCCAAAGTAATCTTCCCAACACTGTGTGTGTGTTAGAAGTAACTCCAGCTGCAGATTATATTATATTATATTACATTGAGTTACGTTATATTATATTACATTACATTGAGTTATATTATATTACATAATATTCAGCTATGGTTCAGTTTTTACTGCAGGAATCTTGTTTGTACGTCGGTCTGAGCTTCTTCTTCTGTTTCTTACAGCTGATCTGTGACGATGATGAAGATGAGAGGAGGATGATGGTGATGAAGAGGAGGAGTGAAGGAGCTGAAACCTTCATCTATGCCGTTTGTAGAGAAATAAAAAGCTGCCGTCTTGATTTTACTTTAACGTCTTGGAACCCAAAGTGCCTCCGTCGAGTCTGAGTTTGTTTTTAAAGAATTAAAGTCTGATGTTTGTGTGAGAGGACGAGTCGCATTGACTCACACAGAGAAACAGAGAGAGAGAGAGGAGGGCTGTGAGTTCAAACTATTAAACTGTTTCTAATCTGAATGAAGTTTATTCTGTTCAAGCAGCTAACGACCAGCTGACCAGCTGGCTGCTTCAGGCCACCGTAGTCAAACCTGTTCTCAGGTGTTTCTTCTTTTTCTGCTGCTGCTGCGTTTTGGTTTCAGGTTGAAATAAAAGTGTGAATGTTAAAAAAACAAAAAACCTGTTGTCACCTGTCGTTTGTTTGTTGCAGCTCTGAGACTCAGACTGGAGCTGAGTTTGAGTTTTTAATCATTCAGACAAATGTTTCATAATAAAAATGAAACAGTTGGAGATCAATAACACGACTCAGCAGGTTCCAGATGTTTGGAGGAAACGGACGAAGCAGAAAACAACAACGAAGACACAAGAAACATACAGACTAGGGATGTCACGATTACTTGTTTTCACAATTAATCGTGGTATTAGACGCCACAATTAATTGATCGTAAAGATTCCTAAATAATAACTTGCCAGAACCTGCCAAAAGTAACAATAAATAAAAAGTTTAAGAAAAACAGACAAAAAACTGGACATAAATGATGGAACCGCTGACGAAGCCAGAAAGCTCCAGTTTGTTTTCGTCTCGTCTGTCCACAGAACGTCATTTAATCCACAACTCAAAGTGTCTGGTTTTCACTAGATTTATATTCATTATTACTCTTGTCAGTTTCAAGTTGTTTCAGTTCTTTCTCTAACGGAGGGAACCAACAGTTCTGTCCACATCTGTCTCTCTGAACATCTGTCCAGCTGCAGCAGCTTTGTTTCTACGTTTCAAACACAAATTCATTGACGTGTTTTATAATATTAATGATTGATTAATGATATTAATTTATAACACCACCACAACTCTGGCACCAGAACTTAATCGTTTTTTGTTTTTTTTTCTCGCTGCAGAATAATGTGTCGGCTGACGTCCTCCATGTTTGTTTTTGTCTCCTGAGTCAAGTGAAGAACCACTAGATGAGTCACCTGACGCTGCTGCCCAATCACACGGCGTCTCCACACGGCCGCCATCTTGGCTCGGTCCGCTCGTTCCCTCAGAGCTTTGAGCCTCTGGTTCATGTTCTACTGAAACAACCAGAACTTCAGCAGTTTGTGACCGATTTTCAAACAGTTTAGTTTGTTATGAACGTCAGAAACGCAGCTATGATACTGCATACTTGCACTTTTCTATTAAAGTAACATTATGTACGGTAAATAGTTAAAGTAATATCTACATACGGACAAAATTTCACAGAGTTATGAGTAGTTTATTAGTGCAGATGACTGGATCACCGTCTACTGCAGCCGGAGTCAGACTGACCCAAGATGGCCGCCTGTGAGATACACATGTGCATAGTCGGATCCACCTCCATGTGGATAAGATATGAATTTGTGAATTAATAAAGTAATGCATATTCGTATTTGTATGTGAAGAACCATCTCACACGTGAAACATTCAGGGTCACGTTCGGTTTTCAGACGTTTCACATGTGAACTGAAACATTTCACATGTGCTGTTTTCTGAGGGAGAGAAAAGAAAAGACAAATCAGAGGTGAAATTATTTATGTAACAATTCAGAGTTTAAAGGGATAGTTCAACATTTTGTCAAATAGGCCCATTGCCATAATCCCTATAGTCATAGCAGTAGGTTCGTTACCTTTAATTGTCGGTGCAAGCTATTTTTTAGAACGGCGGAGCAGAGCCATGAGCTGCTCAGAGCTACGCTACGGAGGCTCATTATGGGATTTCTTGGTTTCTAACTCATCAAACTCATCAAATACACAATCCAACAACTCCACAACGCTCTGGCGGACAAGTTGTGAGCTGCACATTCACCACGCTATGAGATAATAACACAACGTTACCACACAGAGTTGTTTTAGAGGGAAATTCATGCAAAACCACTGATGCGTGTTGCCTTCAGGGACAGTTTTTCATCAACAGTCTCTGTATTTCCCTCTAAAACAACTCTGTGTGGTAACGTTGTGTTATTATCTCATAGCGTGGTGAATGTGCAGCTCACAACTTGTCCACCAGAGCGTTGTGTTGTGGAGTTGTTGGATTGTGTATTTGATGAGTTTGATGAGGGAAACCAAAGAAATCCCATAATGAGCCTCCGTAGCGTAGCTCTGAGCAGCTCACGGCTCTGCTCCGCCGTTCTAAAAATAGCTTGCACCGACAATTAAAGGTAACAAACCTACTGCTATGACTATAGGGATTATGGCAATGGGCCTATTTGACAAAAGGCTTAGTGAGATGAGCTGATACCTGAACAAAGGTGTGTAGTGACCTCTGACCTCAGGACATCATGCATCTCTATGTGTGTGTGTGTGTGTGTGTGTGTGTGTGTGTGGACCTCCCAGGGTGCAACAGGAGCAGCTGGCGGCCATCTTCCTGCTGCTGAGGGAGAACCAGGAGGCGCTGGGGGAGGTGACGGAGGGAGAGATGGAGGAGCAGCTCAAGCTCTACTCGCTCTGAGACGCCGACTCTGTCCGTCCAATCAGGGAGTCCTATCAGTCGTCACGTTTCCGTGGCAACACCCCGACAAAAACTTGAATGTATTTTCAGTAAACAGTGGATTTTTACTGAGACACTGAAACCAGATGTTTGACTTCCTGTCCTTCGTTTAAACGTTTTCAGCTGATTCCCAAAGTATTTTCACGTTTTTCTAAAAATATTTTGTGTTTTTTTTTCTTAAAGTTTTTAATACGATGAATTTTTATGTAAATATTTAACATTTTTCCACAAGTATTACAACTTCTCAAGCTTATTCCTGAAATGTTCTGTCATTTCCGCTCATTATTTCCAAATCACTACAGAAACAAAACGTTAGAAGTTTCCTTTCTCAGAATACTAAACTTTTATATGTTTTTTTTTTTCACACAGTCCAAATATTTAGACTTTTCTCACAACGTTACAACTATTTATTGGCTCATTAAGTCTTTATTCGTGTCTGTTTTGTGTCTGTAGCTGCAGGTTAATGAATCTGCTTTAGTGTGATTTTTATGTAGAAAATCCTTCAGTTCATCACTGAGTTTATTTATAAGTTTTTATCTCGTAAATGTAACAACTGTTTTCATGACAATAAACATAAATATGAAACTTGTGTCTGCTGTGGGTTCATTCTGATGATGTAATAATACACACTGACTACAATAGTAACTGTAACTGTATTTTAGGAGCGAGTTACTTGTTGCAGAAGTAGAAGGAAGTTTTCTGTTAGTTTTTCAGTTTGCTTTTTTTAAAATTTCAGTTTAGTTTTAGTGAGTTCAACAGTGATGAATCAGTTTTAGTTTAGTTTTTATTTTTGAGGAGTTGACTAGTTTTTATTTAGTTTTATTTTTTTATTTCTCTTTTATTTAGTCTTAGTTGTAGTTTTTTATTTAGTCTTAGTTTAGTTTTTATTTAGTCTTAGTTGTAGTTTTTATTTAGTCTTAGTCTTAGTTGTAGTTTTTATTTAGTCTTAGTTGTAGTTTTTATTTAGTCTTAGTTGTAGTTTTTATTGAGTCTTAGTTGTAGTTTTTTTTTACTGCAGTTTAGCATCAAACCTGGAGGTTGGAGATAGTTCTAGTTTTTGCAAATTGTCATTTTTATGTTTATTTCAATTATTTTTTTCACTGCTAGTTTTAGTCTTAGTCTTAGTGAACTGTAATAACCCTGGTCACAGCAGGTTCCTTCCAGACAAACAGGTTCTGCTACATGCTTCTCGTCACCGCTTCAGTCAGATTTCAACCAGAAACGAACAGCAACAGCTCATATTCACTGTGTGAACTGTCACCTCCTCCTCCTCCTCCTCCTCCTCCTCCTCCCGTCGCGCTGCAGAGAAGTGGACTTTAGCCGCAGAGACACACCTGAACTCACCTGAACTCACCTGACAGGAAGAACAGAGGAACAACTAGAAGAGGAAGAAGGAGAAATACAAGAAAAAGAAAAAGAGAAAGGAAAGCTGCTGTGAGGAGAGATGGGGTCTGCCTCCATGCGGTGTGTTTTCCTGCTGCTGGGAACCTCCAGTCTCATCACGTGCATCTTCTTCTACCGATGGTACAGTGACGTCACACCGCGCAGGTGAGCACTGATCTCACCTGGTCCTGGACCTGGTCCCATAGTAACACACCTGTCTATTTCCTGGACAGCTCTGTCTGTTATAAGACCACAGTGAAGTTAGTTTTAAGTTGGATATTTGACAGACATTCGCTCCTTCTCAATACATTAAACATTTATATAAAATATTACATGTGTTTAAATGCAATAAAAACAGCTGTGTGCCATAGAGGAGGCTTAGATCTTCTGTCCTGTGTTTATTTTGTTTACCTGGGAGTTATTGAGCTCTAACGCTCATATTTACTGTATAAAATATATAAAAAATTCATGTGACCTGTTGGCTCAAACTCAACACAGGACAGAAGATCTAAGCCTCCTCTATGACACACACCTGTTGTTATTTAAAGCAGAAGTAAGCGATCCGGTCGTTTTGGCTAATGCTGCGTTCCAGGCAGGCTTTTGAAACCGTAAATTACAGCTTCAAGTCACAACTTATGACTTTGTAGCGTTCCAGGCAACCCACTCGTGTTTTTCCGACCTGTTTTACCGGTGAAAGTCACTATAACGGCCACTCGTAACTTCCGACCCGTGAACTCGTACCAGATCGAACTGGTACGACTTCACAGGTCGGAAAAACACGAGTTACGGGTTGCCTTGAACGCACCATAACGTCTTGTCAGCCGATGGAGTTAGCAGCCCCCGCCCTCGTCATGG
Organism: Trachurus japonicus; assembly: GCF_045865225.1. Taxonomy (NCBI): domain Eukaryota; kingdom Metazoa; phylum Chordata; class Actinopteri; order Carangiformes; family Carangidae; genus Trachurus; species Trachurus japonicus. The sequence goes on along the minus strand of NC_140914.1, from coordinate 3,830,262 downwards.
ATCTATTGGTCCTCATCCCTACGTCACCACATTCAGGCGCATCCCTTGGCTGCACACACAGAGAGGACTGCCCCTTTATGCCGTTCTCTCTCCTCATTGGATAAAACTTGTAGGATACGAGAAAAGTTTTCTCCTGGGCTCAGAGCAGAGCAGAGTGACTGACAGACCCGTGTTTCAGACCAAACACTCTATAGAAGTGATTGCTGTCGGAAGATATAACTATTTAAGACTTATATTAACACAAAAATATCACTTACTTCTGCTTTAATGTTGAGAAGGAGCGAATGTCTGTCAAATATCCAACTTAAAACTAACTTCACTGCGGTTGTTATAAGCAGGAAATCATTTTAACATTAAAAAGGCCAGACTGGATATGTGATGCAGATATCTGTAATCCAGTTGTGCCTCTTCAAAACTGAATTACAGATATCTCTATATGTCGCTTCCACTAGTCACAATACGTTACAGATATCTTGAATGAAAAATCCAACCATTCAAAATGTAATAACGACTAGTCAGAAAGACCTTGTTGTTGATATCTACAATGTTAATTATGGATAGTCAAACTTAGCTTTTCAATGTTAAATCCTCTTGCCAGACGTTATTCACTGTTAATAGAGAGGGAGCTGATGGCAGGAAGTCACAGTCTAATCTCTGATGTTATCAGTAACCTGAACGTCATTGTCTCACCTGTCGCCTGAAGACACCTTCATCTTTTCTTTCTTTCTTTCCTTGAGATTTGAGATGCTCTCTTTTCTTTTCTCTTTTCAATTCTTATTTTATTTTATGTCTTGCTGCTGTTTGTTTATTGTGCAGCTGAGAAACTGAATTTCCCTCGGGATAAATAAAGTATCTATCTATCGTTCTATCGTTCTATCTATCTATCTATCTATCTATCTATCTATCTATCAAAAAAAAAAAATCCTGTGTGTGTGATGTCAGTGAGCGTCCAGCAGGGGGCGGAGTTGGTCCAGGTGAGGATGAGGATGAGGAGGAGCAGAGCATCATCGTCCCTGCAGCTTCAGGAGGAGGAGAAGAAACAGTGAGTTGTCTTCAGTTTCTCATCCAGATGCTTGAACCTCTGGTTGTTCACACCATAAACATCAAACATTTCTTTCATTTAACATTTCCTGATTTTACCGTCGTTAACCTGTTTGTTTCTACAGCTCTGACCGTTTTATTGTCATTTGAATGTTTCTGTGATTTTATTTTCTTGTTTTAACTGGTCTGCCCTGCAAAGGCAAAGTGCAGTAGCCTATCTGCATTTTTTTTTTGACCAATCAAAAGTGTGGCATATTCTCTTCAGTCTGGTAGAATTTGACATTGATACTGCTAAAATTTCCAGAGTTATTGGGCGTTTTATTTTGCTGTCCATCCAAAAAAGCACCGTGAAACCAAGACAAAGTGCAGTATCTGCACCAAAAACAAGGCAACGTGCAGTATCTGCCATAAAACGGACAAAATTGGTCAGACAGACAAACTATAAAATACATTTAATTCAGTCCACCTTTATCTAATCAATTCTAGACTTAGTAGTTTTTCATAATTTGATGCTTAAACCTGACAATGAAGAACACAAAAAGCTGTTTTTCTCAGTTTGGCATTTTGACAGATACTGCACTTTGTCTTTATAGGGCAGTGGTTCCCTCTTGTTCAATAAGTGCTCTATAAATACAGTTTATTATTATTATCATATATTGTTATTATATGTACTCTCCAGTTCATCTTCTACCACAGAATAAGAGAAATAATAACAACAACAACAGGTTTCTGTCAGATCTGCAGAGACAGGAAGTCCACCACTGTCTCTAAACATCTGGGGCTTTTATTTTGGCGGGTGTGCAGGAAGAAGAAGAGGAAGAAGCTGCGTGTTCCCTGAGGAGAGCCGTGAGGAACGATCCGCTGCTCAGGACCAGGTTCAGGTTCTCTGAGCCGGTTCTCCAGTGGAGTCAGAGTTTCTCCAGACCGGACTGGGAGCAGCTGAAGGACCGGGAGCCTCCGTACGGCTGGGGGGAGCTTCCTGTCCACGGTCGGTACCGCACCTGACCCCTGACCTCTGACCTCTGAAACCTGACCCCTGACCCCTGATACCCTGGTCTAGATGTTCATCAGCGTCTTCAGCTTGTTTACAAATGAGATCTTTTTATTTTATTTATTTATTTTGCATGGACACATCATTTAAAACAGCATGACCAAACATCATGACTGACTGGGATGTGCAGAGGGGAGGTATGAAGGCAAGGCAAGGCATCTTTATTTATATAGCGCATTTCATACCAAGGCAACTCAATGTGCTTTACATAAAGACAAAACATTACAAAAAAGAAGCATAAGACAGAATAAAAACAAACAAAACACTAAAAACAGAGTTAAAAGCAAGAGCAAATAAAAGTAAAAGAAAAGAAAATAGATAAAGTTTTAAGTTCTCAGCTATAAGCACATGAAAAGAGAAATGTTTTTAACCTGGATTTAAAAGTGCTGACAGTTGGGGCTGATTTCAGTTCTGCTGGTAGTTTGTTCCACTTGTTGCAGCATAACAGCTAAATGCTGCTTCACCATGAAACCCAAAAGGGCTGATATAAAACCTCACCCACATATTCAAAAACCAAACTTGTTACAAGTTAAAGGGACAACGAGGAGTTTTGGAAAGCGAAGTGTTCTCATACTACATTTACCATGAGTTATTCTCATGACTCGCCGGGCAGCGTCCAGGAAACCGCCCAGCATTTCCACCATTAATTAAAATAACAAATTAACAATGGAGACAAAACCATATATTTATCTAAAATGGAGCCATTAACAAGTGTGGGTAGCGTAGATTCATCCACATTAATATGAGACTTTTTTATAACCAAATAGAAACTTCTCGTTGTCCCTTTAAAAACAAGAACAGAGGGAATAATTAAACAATAACGAAAAATAAGTAGAAAAGTAAGTGATTAAACAGTAAATATAAGGAAGTAAGGACAAATACATACATGAATGAATGATACAAAACAATAATAATGAATGAGATGATGAGAAAAAGAAGAAAAACATGACAATAAATGTCTTATCATGTTTGATGGTACATGGTTTGACTGATTTGGTATCAACATGTTGCCAGGCTGCAGGTTTGGTTTGGGACTCGTTACTATGGTAACAGATGCAGCTTAAGCAGAAGGAAACTGTTGTTGTTGTTTGTGTGTATCTCCTCCAGTGGTCGGCTCGGCCCTCTCCCTCCTCAACTCCTCCCGTCTCTTCCAGCGGCGCTCTGCCGGCCGCTGCGTCCGCTGCGCCGTGGTGGGGAACGGAGGAATCCTACGAGGCTCCAGACAGGGGAGGAGCATCGACAGCCACGACCTCGTCTTCAGGTGTTTTAAAGGCATAGTTCAACATTTTTGTCAAATTGTCCCATTGCCATAATAACCCCTATAGTCATAGCAGTAGGTTCGTTACCTTTAATTGTCGGTGCAAGCTGTTTTTAGAACGGCGGAGCAGAGCTGTGAGCTGCTCAGAGCTACGCTACGGAGGCTCATTATGGGATTTCTTGGTTTCCCTCATCAAACTCATCAAATACACAATCCAACAACTCCACAACGCTCTGGTGGACAAGTTGTGAGCTGCACATTCACCACGCTATGAGATAATAACACAACGTTACCACACAGAGTTGTTGTAGAGGGAAATTCATGCAAAACCACTGATGCGTGTTGCCTTCAGGGACAGTTTTTCATCAACAGTCTCTGTATTTCCCTCTAAAACAACTCTGTGTGGTAACGTTGTGTTATTATCTCATAGCGTGGTGAATGTGCAGCTCACAACTTGTCCACCAGAGCGTTGTGGAGTTGTTGGATTGTGTATTTGATGAGTTTGATGATGAGGGAAACCAAGAAATCCCATAATGAGCCTCCGTAGCGTAGCTCTGAGCAGCTCACGGCTCTGCTCCGCTGTTCTAAAAAATAGCTTGCACCGACAATTAAAGGTAACGAACCTACTGCTATGACTATAGGGATTATGGTGATGTGCCAGTTTGACAAAATGTTGAACTATCCCTTTAACTCTGGGCTGTGATTGGCTGCTGGCTGCAGGATGAACGGCGCCGTGATCAGAGGCTTTGAAAGCGACGTAGGAACTAAGATCTCCTTCTACGGCTTCACCACCAACACCATGAAGAACTCACTGCTGCGCTACCGAGCTGACGGCTTCACCAGGATCCCTCAGAGCCCGGTGACACACACACACACACACACACTGAGACACACACACACACTCACACTGAGACACACACACACACTCACACTGAGACACACACACACACACACACACACACACACACACACACACACACTGAGACACACACACACACACACTGAGCCGGTCCCTCTCTCCTCCTCCTGCAGGACATCAGATACGTCTTCATCCCCTCTGACCTCAGAGACTATGTGATGATGACGGCGGCGGTTCAGGGTCAGACCGTCCAATCAGGAGCAGACAAGGGAGACAGGTGAGTGCACACACACACACACACACACACACACACACACACACACACACACACACACACACACACACACACACACTGACTGAACTTCTCTACCGCTCCACGAGCAGCAACACTGCCCTCTGGTGGACAGAACATAGAACAACAGAACTTAAACGACTACCTTTTGATACCAATATAGGTCTTACTGGAGGCATTTAATGATCAAAATATTATCAATACATATTTGAATGTTAATATTAAAGGGATAGTTCACCGAAAATTCAATTTTCACTCATTATCTACTCACCCTCATGTGGACTAAGGGCTGGGAGAAGCAGTATTTGTCCATATGACGGTTGAGAACGGAGCTCACTTTTCTTCGTCCAAAAAGACACACCAAAAACATCCAAATACCTCCATGCTGCTCGTCTGTAATGTCCCTCTTGTATTGAAGCCCCGACATGAGAAATTGTTCCGCCGACACAGGCAAAGCAGTGAACTGAGACACTGGGAGCTTCCGCTACAAACAAGCTTAAAATATAGACTTATTTAATTTTTTTCAGAACAATTTCTCATGTCGGGGCTTCAATACAAGACGGACATTACAGACGAGCAGCATGGAGGTATTTGGATGTTTTTGGTGTATCTTTTTGAACGAAGAAAAGTGGTATCCATTCACAACCATTACTGTGCGTTCACACCAAAAGCTTCCAAAGCGTCAAAAACGCTCGAGGGTGGGCGTCAGACAAGACAGCTCCCAAAACGGCAAATATTTTTTAGCCGCTTTGGCCGCTTGTCACGTGACTGACGTCAAAGTTCGATCACGCTGGTCATTGGGGAGCCGAAATACAAAAAAAGAAAAAAAAGGCAGCCGACGGACATCTCTATTCTGACAGGTTGCCGCCGGTTTCTGCTGAACCGCGTCATAGCTCATTACCCTAAAGTTAAACCTGGCTCAACTTCTCATCTGGTGACGCTTTGGATGCTTTGGACGCTCTGGAAGCGCGGCAACGCCTGTTGATGCTTTGGACGCTCGGTGTCGCCGGCTCTCATTGAAAATGAATTGACTTCCGGCGTTTTTGACGCTTTGGAAGCTTTTGGTGTGAACGCACAGTTATATGGACAAATACTGCTGCACGGAGCCCCCCGTAACTCAGAGAAGGAACGGAGGACTCTGAAAATTCTCCCAGCCCTTAGTCCACATGAGGGGGAGGAGATAATGAGTGAAATTTGAATTTTGGGTGAACTATTCCTTTAATAAACAAACAAAGTTCAAATATGATTTTTTTTGGGTAGATGTCAAAGCCCTCGTGTCTTTGTGTCTCCCTCAGACCCTGGAGGTTCTTCGGCCACAGAGCGGCCGACAGCTTCAGGATGCTCCACCCTCGCTTCATCTCCTACCTGACTCACAGGTGCCGCTCCGCCGTGTTGCCATGACGCTCCGCCGTGTTGCCATGACGCTCCGCCGTGTTGCCATGATGCTCCGCCGTGTTGCCTTCACTGCAATCAGAGACAACGACGTTGACGTTGAGTTTCACATCTGGTTTTTGTTTGGTTCCAGTTTCCTTCAGTCTCCTCTGCTGAGCCGAGCCAGGACCCGACAGCTGTACATGCCGAGCACCGGAGCTCTGATGCTGCTGACCGCCGTGCACACCTGCGACCAGGTAACACACACACACACACACACACATTTATTATTATCAATATTAATATTATGTTAATACACTGTAAAAACTCTACATCTTTCCAAGAATATTTGTCTTATTTCTTGTCAAAATGTCTCATTTCTAGTCAAAACTAATCTCTTTCCACTTAAAATGAGACACATCACCTAAAAATTTACTTGTTTTTAGATCATTTTCACTTGTTTCAAACACATTTTCAATTGAATTAAGTAGAAAAATCTGCCAGTGAAAGCAAGTTTTTTTGTGCTTGTAATAAGAAAGAAAAACTTGCTCCACTGTCAGATTTTTCTACTTATTTCAAGTGAAAATCTGCTTGAAAGAAGTAAAAAGTGTCTAAAAACAAGCTGCTTTTAATGTGATGAGTCTTATTCTTAGTAGAATTAGATTTGTTTTGACTAGAAACGACATTTTAACTAGAAATAAGACAAATATTCTTGGTAAGATTTTGAGTTTTTGCAGTGTAATATCTTTCACCTGTTTACTCTCACACACTTTTTACAGTGTGAACACCTCATCCTCCTCCGTCCACCAGAGGGCGCTGGTTCTTCATCTTCTTTCTCCTATACTGCATCATCTTCATCATCATCATCTTCCTCCTTCTACCCTACCTCTTCTTCTCCCAGTTAAAGGACAAATTCAACTCGGGGCTGTATTTTCCTAACATTTTAGGTCTAAAAGAAGGAATCTGAAGATTTTCAGTTTAATTGCTCCCAGAAGTTTATTTACTAAACTCTTGAGCTTCTCAGGGTGTCCCATTTCACATATGAAATTACAAATATTTTAATGATTTTATACCTTTTCTATATATGTGAATAAAGATGATGATGATGAAGCAAGCTGACATGTTTGTAAAACTAGATCTAACTCAAAGTCTGGCGGAGTCGAGACCCAAGTTGATGCGCGGTGTGTTCAGGTGCAGTGGGAAGCTCCCGTTTGTGTCATAAACACAGGAATATCAACTCTTGACTTGCTTGAAGTAAATAAACTTCTGGGTGCATGTTTGAGTCTCCATCTGACGCTGTCTGTGGCTTTGAGGGATGGAAACAGCCTAAGCAGCAGAACTTCAATCCGCTCCCATTCATCGTTGCCGTGGTGATGCGGGGACAGACACAACTACCACAAAACAGGAGACATTAAACTGAAAATCTTCAGATTCCTTCTGTTAGACCTAAAATGATATGAAAATACAGCCCCGAGTTGAATTTGCCCGGAATTGTCCCTTAAAGTTGTACAGAAATTACCGTTTGTCCTGTTTGTCGCGCCGAGTTGTCACGAGCTGCAACACGAGTTTACCCGAGTAAGGAAAACTAATTTGATTGGTCGTTATCGAGCAGGCGGGATATTCAATGCTTGGGGCGAGACCGAGCTCCGTGTGTGTGTTGTCTCAGACGTTTGATAGACGGATGATGAATCGTGTACAGGCTGACGTATAATCCGTGCGCCTGCATTATTCAATGTGAAAAAAATACACATTTTCATCCTGGATTTACTCAAAAATAGAATTTTGCACAAAGTTTGGTCTACATCGTCTGATAGATGAGTTATTACACTAATGTTAAGACCCAGAGTGGACTCAAATTCAATTTTCTTTTCTGTAGCCTACAACTTTAATGAGTGTGTGCTTCCTGTTTGTGCGGTAGGTGTCTGCGTACGGCTTCATCACCAGCGACTACGCCTCGTTCTCCGACCACTACTACGACTCCAGGACGAAGCCTCTGAGGTTCTACTCCAACCACGACCTGCGGATGGAGCGCCGGCTGTGGGAGGAGCTGGACCGCCGCCGCGTCATCCGGCTGTTCCAGAGGAGGGGGGGGGGGGGGGGGGGCGGCTGACGGAGGAGGAGACTAGACTAGACTAGACTAGACTAGACTAGACTAGCTGGAATAAGAGAGTAACGACACCTCCATTGTCTCCCGTGGTTTAAGGGTTTAAGGGTTTAAGGGTTTAAGGGTTTTGCCCCCCTAGTGGCAGGATATGGGTATTGCAAAAGCGCCCAGAAAACCCATTCACTCCAATATATGTGTGTTGTCCACTTGCTTCTAAATTGATGAAAACGGCCGTGTTTTTGTTTTTAGGTGTCTTGGTCATATCAAATTATACTTATAATTTGTTTATTACAAAATGTAGATTGAAACATTAAAGGTACAGTATGTACGAATGTGGCCAAAAACGGTTACTGCAGTCAAATTCAAAACACAGCAATCTTGTTTTTTCTCCCAGCTGTAGCAGCAGCTCAGTGGAAGCAGACCGAGGCTGAAACGCCACTGACGCCGCCGTGACTGGGAGAGAGGGCTAGGTGGCGCAACATGTAAACACGTAAATTCAAAACATAAACATGATTTGCAGTCTGCAAAAAAAGATTTTTAATGCGAATACTCTGGCTGTACTATTGTTGTTGGTGAGTTCATCATGTTATATGAACATTATTCCTGAGTCTCTGTGACATATTAGGAGGATTTTACGGCCAGTTGCTTTAGATTTCTTACATACTGTACCTTTAACGTAGACAACTGTTTTGTTTTTTTACTCACCTATGTGTTCATGTTTATCTGTAAAGGAACCATGATGATGCTATGATCTATAAATGTCCTTAAATGATTGAAAACACCACACTGCTCATTCACCAACAATGCAGAGATGTCAGTTCTTCTTTTGCAAAACCCATATTTCTCCACCAGGAGGCGCTGCCATTGGACCGATGCTGTCCTTACTCTCTTTTACAGTGCTCTAGAGGAGACGATGATGAGTGGGCGGAGCTACACTGCTGCTGGTTTAAGCTCCTCCCCCTCCAACCTGCTCCACACCTCCGCTCTAAACTGGATCTGAGAAGGTTTAGTGGAGGAGGTTTTGATGTGATCCAGACTGTTACACACTGTGTGTGTCTGTACGTTCAACAACTCAACCACAGGATTGTTGTTTAATTTTACATTGGAGTGATGCTGCGTTTTAAATATATTTTATATCATAATAATTAATAATGATGTGTCCGTGTGATTTTCTTTCTGCACTGATGTCATTCAGTCTCAACTGATAACGAAATAACATTTTTTTTAATACATGTTATCAGCTTCCGTAGCATCGCCCTCAAACTCTCAAACTAACGCTGGCAGGTCCTGCCCCGAGGTTGCCATGGTGACCGGAAGAATTCATAGTTTGAGGAGGATCGTTTTTTTAAGTATATTTTTTTGGCTTTTCATGCCTTTATTTAATAGGACAGTTGAAAGAGACAGGAAATGGGAGGCAGAGAGAGGGGGAATGACACGCAGGACAGGGCCGCTCGACGCGGGAATCGAACCGGGGCTGCCTGCAGTGAGGACTATAGCGTCAACACATGGGGCGGGTGCTCTACCAACTGAGCTTAACACTGCCCCGAGGATCGTAAATATTTTTAAAGTATTTTTGGGGGGCATTTTGCCTTTAATTGATTGGACAGTTGAGAGAGACAGGGAATGACATGCAGCGAAGGGCCACCGGGGGAATTTAACGTGGGCCGCTGCAGCGATGGCTGTAGGCCTCTATATATTCATTTAATAGTTTAGTTTTAGTTTAAAAGTTTTAAAGGAAGTGAAAATAAGTTGGTTTTTATTATACAATTAACTTGTAGAAACAGGACCAGAGCAGTGAAGGGAACTTTGCATCAACCTGGAGCTGCAGTTCTTCTCTTGACCACCAGAGTGAGTCTCCACTTTACTTTACTTTAGAAATAAACACGTTTTCATTTATAGAGCTCACCTGTTTACACTTAAGTAAGGACTAAAAGCAGAGACGTTCTAATATTAAATATTATGCTAAAAGTATGGAGCAATGAGGGCGGGGCCTAGACTAAAGGTCTTTACACACCGAGTCTGACGGACGAAAGTTTCAGAGTCAACATGGCCGACACAACATGAGGTCGAATTTATTTTTAAACGTGCGTCAATTTCTGACCAAAACAAAACAAAAAAACGACTTGGTGCTTTAACAGTCAAGTCCTGACTCTACACTCCTCTTTGCTCATTGTGGATGAGTCATGAATTAGGGGCGGAGTCAGAAACCGCCATGATGGCGACGGTGGAGCAGCAGCTCGTCCTGATCTGTTGGAAGTTGGATTTTGAAGTTCTGCTGAGCTCGCGGTCCAAGATGGCCGCTCTGTGCTTTAAGGTGAAGATGACGCTGCTCATTAGCCACGTTGTTTTGTTTTGTGTTGTGAAATCAGTCGTAGTAATGGTGTCGCACAACTTCTACCTGAAGACACGTTGTTATGTTGTGTTCATGCGCAAAATATGGCGAGTTATCGGCTGATGTTAGCTAACAATGCTAACACCAACAGTAGCTAGCTAAAGTTGTTTTACCGCTTGTTATCAGATCATAACTGGACCTGAGTCATTCCCAGTTCTGCTTCCAAGGTAAATACAAATACAACACAACAGGAGCTTCAGAAACCTGTGGGTGACCGACATCACAGAGAGACGACAGCCATCTTTAAAGGGACAACGAGGAGTTTTGGAAAGCGAAGTGTTCTCATACTACATTTCCCATGAGCCTCTGCGCGCACGGTGAAATTCTTTGACCAGCACAAGACAGACTCATGTTTTCATTCATCAAGAATTAAAGTCAGAGGTTGGAAGACGATCACATACCGTCGTAGTTCCCACCATAAACGGAGATTCGGCGGCGTTATTCTCATGACTCGCCGGGCAGCGTCAGCGAAACCAAAAGTAAAGAAACGCTGGTCGGCTCGCCCAGCATTTCACTAATTATAATAACAAAATAACGATAGAGACAAAACCATAGATTTATCTAAAATGGACCATTAACAAGTGGTGACGTAGATTCATCCACATTAATATGAGACTTTTTTATAACCAAATAGAAAGTCCTCGTTGTCCCTTTAATTTACAGTGTATAAAGATCTTTCAGCCTCTTTTAGCTCCTTGTTTCCAGCTCGTAGGTCACTGACTCTAGTTTCCTGAGTTGTTCTGGTTTAGTCTTTGCTGCCTGGAAGGTCAAACTGTTTGTTCATGCTGAGTCCAGTCCAGTCCAGTCCAGCTCGCTGAGTCCGTGAACGCAGCACGAAGTGAAGCGTGAACAGAGCCCGTGTGATGAGGAGGTGACAGTTAAAGATAATCAGATAAAGTAGCTCCGCTCTCTTCTACACGAACCACAGACCGGACTGGAGCCAGTGGGAGGGTCGAGGCGCTGCGTGAAACCCAGAGACAAGTCCCGGGAAAACCACCGGAAACGGCCTGGTGTCTGCCTTCAAAATAAAAGCACGCTCAAAACCCTTTGCCCCCCCCCTTTTCACTCTAAAAATGTAGAAGACAAACAGATAAAAAATACACTGACAATTTTCATCCATTTTTTGTGATGAATGTTTTTTGTTTGTTTTTTCTTAGCACCAGGACATGAATCCAATATTATAAGACAAACATTAGAGCAGCTGTTTTTTTTTTCTTTTTATTTATTTAAAAGGGACAATACACATTAATGAACATTCGTACGTGTGCACAAATGTAAATGCGTCAGAGTTAGCAACTTGCTAATTTGTATCCGTAGTCCCTTGGCAGGTAGGCTAACACACAAACAGACAGAAATACACAAGAATTTTACAGTGGTTCACAATCATATAAACAGTCATACCTATACATAAAGTGCATGTGATCTATAAAGCGCCTGGTATAAAGTGCCACTGTTAACAAAACAGAACAATTATGTAGAAATAAATCCTCTAAATAATAATAGTAATAAAATGTTGACAGTTGTCGAGATGTTTTGTGTGTCAAGCTGAAAGTTTGGAGCAACATAAATATTTAAGTGTGACTGGTAGCCTATCACTGAAACAAACCAGGAGAAACTTTGTTTATGTTATTGTATTATTATTGAGAATTTAGATCGAGCAAACCTCCCAACAAGATCTATACAGTGTCATGCAAAAGTCTGAACACCCCTGGTCCAAATGTCTGTTAATGTGAATAGTTCAGCAAGTGGAAGATGGAATGATCTCCAAAAGGCATAAAGTTACAGATGATACATTCCCCTGTACATTTTAAATAATATAATTTAAAAAGAAATTCATCTTTTCCATGTTCAAACTGACAGAAAAGTAAAGGGGCCCTCAGCAAAGGTTTAGGCCCCCTGTACCCCCTCTTTGGAAACTATCAGAGTGTGTAAATAGTAAATATCTTGTCTGATATCTTGGTCAAAGTTCTCTGAGAGCTCAAGTCTCCTGGGTTTCCCATTCTGTTGCAGGCTGCTGCTTTGTTTCCCTTTTTCACTCTAAAAATAATACACTGATATTGATTAAAATATTGCAAAAGAGTGTTTCATGTTTAACTTTGTGCCTTTTGGAGATCATTTCATCTTCCACTTGCTGAACTGTTTCACATTAACAGACATTTTGACCATGGATGCCCAAACCTTTGCATGATACCAAGAAGACCCCTCTTCAAGATCCATAAATCAGTTGTATTCAGTTCATCCGACCAGATCAGATCTAAATTAAAGGGATAGTTCACCCAAAATTCAAATTTCACTCATTATCTACTCCCCCTCATGTGGACTAAGGGCTGGGAGAAGTTTCAGAGTCCTCCGTGGCTTCTCTGAGTTACAGGGGGTCTCGGCGTAGCAGTGCATGTCCATATGATGGTTGCAAATGGATACCACTTTTCTTCGTAACAAAAAGACACACCAAAAAACATCCAAATACCTCCATGCTGCTCGTATGTAATGTCCGTCTTGTATCGAAGCCCCGAAATGCGGAATTGTTCCGAAAAAAATTAAATAAGTCTATATTTCAAGCTTATTTTGTAGCGGAAGCTCCTCTTCCTGGTCCGTCCAAATCTCGCTAGCCTACATCTCGATAATGAGTGCAATTTGAATTTTGGGTGAACTATCCCTTTAAGTGTTGAAACACACTGGTTTACAGATCATTTTCATCCATTCTATGCCATGGTGAAGTGAGTATGTTTCAGAGATCACAGGAGTAAAAGAAAAAAAAAAAAGAGTTTTATTTTGAAACTCTCCGCCGGATGTCTCGTGTTGCGTTCACGGCGCCTTGACAGCGTGTCCACTCGCATAGTGGAGAATCCAGCGGAATAAATGTGGCATTCACGGCGCGGAGGGGAAAAGCTGGAGCAGCAGCGTCAGATCCCGAGGAGTTTTTGTCCTCAAGTCCTTTATTATAAGAATAATAATAGAACAATAATAATAATAAAACTATAAATACACGGAAACAACACTGACATCCGCGCGTTAACTCTGCCAGAAGTTTACACCCGTGGATTAAAAACACTAAACTCAACGGAAACTCTGGTTTTTCCTCTCGGAGTACTACTACTACTACTACTAGGAACTATCTCGGATTACTTCGCCAGCGCCTCGGACTCTTCCCACAAAAAACTGCCACCGTGGTCCGGACTGGAAAGTTTCACACTCACCTGGAAAAACCAAACCAAACCAAAACCAAAGGTAAGTCCAGTCCAGTCCAGTCCGGTCCGGATCAGAGTGACGACACGGTCCGGTCTTTCTCCCGGTAGCCGCTGCTTCAGTCGGTCCGTGGCCTTGGTGCAAAGGTCGGTGCAGCCGGTGGAGGAGCCTCGATCCCCGCCGTGTTTACACTCCACAGTCCGGCCTGCTGGACGGAGAGAACCGGAGCTGCTGATCTGATCAATACATCTGATTGATATAGATAATAAACCAATAATCAGTTTTTATAACGTTAGTGTCTCTTTCTGGAGGAAAAACTGCTTCTTTTTATTTTATATTATTTTCTTTCTCTCTGGACACTGAACTAAATGAAACTAATGAGGCTGTGATGCATTCAGGACCACCTGGAAACCACCACTTATTATTTAATGTTTATGTGTTTGATCAATAAGGAGATGAACTGGTGAGAATTAGATTAATAGATTAATAGATTAATAGAAAAAAGCAAAATGAAAAGAATATAACAACAAATGACAGAGATATAGAAATAATAAATCATGTGATTGATAATAAACCAATAGTCAGTTTTATAGGTAGTAGCCTAGTATCAATGGAGGAAAAACAGCTTCTTTTTATTTTATTTTCTATCTCTCTGGACACTGAACTAATGAAACTAATGAGGCTGTGGTGCATTCAGGACCACCTGGAAACCACCACTTATTATTTAATGTTTAATGTGTTTGATCAATATGGAGATGGACTGGTGAGAAAAGTTAGTTTTATTGGATTTTTTCTTCATTTTTTGTTAAATAAGACTAAGATGTGGCAGACAGCAGACTAAATATGCAAAAAACCCAACAAAAATACAATAAATAAATGACATAGATTAATAGAAAAAAGCAAAAATGAAACGAATATAACAACAGATGAAAGAGATGTAGGGCCTAATGATAATAATAAATCATTCTACGTCCATGTCTGTATGTAAACAAACAGAGGTACAACACCTAAACCGGTTTTAAAGGTGCTTCAGATTCTTTATTAGAGATAGGGTTACGTTTCAGAGAAGAAAATAATAAATAAATGAATAGAAAAAGAAATATAAGTATAATAATTTATTAAGACTACACCAAGGATCTGGAAGCAGCAAGACAAAACAGAAAAAAAAGGAGAAAAAGCAGCATCTTTAATATGAAATCAAACAAAACCGAGCTGTTTTTAATGTAGTTTTAATAAAGAGGCAGCTTTGTCTGCAGCGGTATTAAAGGGCCAGTGAGTGACAGCTTCTACTTTCACTTCACAGCCATAAATGTCAGGCCATGTTTTTGTTTGAGGCAGTAAAATGGTTTTTTTTTTCTCTCTTCTCCTTCTTCATCGTCTCATCGTGGTCGTTGCAGCGCTGCACTCAGAGTCAGAGTCCCCGCGGTGTCACCCAGGAATTTATGAGTTATTGTTCCCTTTGTCAGGATGAGATGAGAGCAGAGAGGAGAGGAGAGGAGGAGACGGAGCGCCTGAGGGAGGAGGAGGAGGAGGAGGAGGAGGGAAGGAGGAGAGGAGGAGGAGAGGAGGAGGAGGAGGAGAGGAGGAGGAGACATGACGGCTGTAAATGTGTCTGACAGCTCTGATCCTGACGGTTACGTAACCACACAGAGTTGTAACAGGAAAACAAAGCAACTCAGGACTCAGTCAGTCAGCAGCAGCACCTCCTCTTCCTCCTCTTCTCTCCTCTTCCTTCTCTTCCTCCTCTTCTCTCCTCTTCCTTCTCTTTCTCTTCCTCTTCCTGCTCCTCCTCCTGCTCCTCCTGCTCCTCCTGTGTTCCTGCTGCAAACACACTCAGTGTTTATATAGAAACAGAGTCAGAGGCCTCGGTGCTGCTGGTGGAGAAACACTGACAACCTCCTTCTCTTCTCTTCCGCTTCTCCTCCTCTTTTCCCACCTCCTCTTCTTCCTCCTCCTCCTCCTCCTCCTCCTCCTCCTCTTCTTCTCTCCTTCTCCTTCTCTCCCCCTCCTCTTCTCTTCTTCTCCTTCTCCTCTTCTCTCCTCCTTCTCCTCTTAGTTTAATAAGTTTATTTGTATCAGGGACAATGTACAAAATAACATTAGTCTCGAGATGAGAGATGAGCTTCTCCTCCTTTTCTCTCCTTCTCCTCTTCCTCTTTTCTTCTCCTCCTCTTCCTCTTCTCTTCTCCTCCTCTCCTTCCTCTTCTTCTTCTCTCCTCCTCCTCCTCCTCTTCCTCTCTCCTTCCCTTCCTCTTCTCTTCTCCTCCTCTTCCTCTCCTCCTCCTCTTCTGCTTCTCTTCCTCTTTTTACATCTCCTCTATTTCCTCCTCTTCTCTCCTTCTCTTCTTCTCTCCTCTTCCTCTCCTCCTCCTCCTCTTCTCCGCTTCTCCTCCTCTTCCTCTTTTCTTCTCCTCCACTTCTTCCTCCTCCCCCTCTTTCTCTCTCCTCCTCCTCTTCTGCTTCTCCTCCTCTTTTTCCACCTCTATTTCTTCCTCCTCTTCTCCTCCTCTTCCTCTTCTCTTCTTTTTCCTCCTATTCTCTACTCTCCTCTTTCCTCCTCCTCCTCTTCCTCCTCCTTTTCTCTCCTCTTTTCTCCTCCTATTCCGTTTCTCCTCCTCTTCCTCCTCCTTCTCTTCCCCTTCTCTTCTCTTCTCTTCTCCTCCTCTTCCTCCTTTTCATCTTCTCTCCTCTTCCTCTCCTCCTCCTCTCCTCCACCCCTTCTTCCTCCCCCTCCTTCTTCTTTTCTCCCATCTTTCTCTTCTCTTCTCCTCCTCCTCTTCATCCTCCTCCACCTCTTCCTCTCTTCTCCTCTCCTGCTCTCCTTCTCCTCCTCCTTCTCCACTTTTCTCCTCTTCCCTTCTCTTCTCCTCCTCTTCCTCTCCTCCTCCTCTTCTGCTTCTCTTCCTCTTCCTCTTCTCCTCTTTTTCCTCCTCTTCTCTTTTCTCCTCCTCCTCTTTTTCCTCCTCTTCTCTTTTCTCCTCCTCCTCTTCTCCTCTTCCTCTTCCTCCTCCTCCTCCTCTTCCTCCTCCTCCTCTTCCTCTCTCCTCCTCCTCCTCCTCTTCTCCTCTTCCTCTTCCTCCTCCTCCTCCTCTTCCTCCTCCTCCTCTTCCTCTCTCCTCCTCCTCCTCCTCCTCCTCTTCCTCTCTCCTCCTCCTCCTCTCTCCTCTTCCTCCTCCTCCTCCTCTTCTGCTTCTCTTCCTCTTCTCCTCTTTTTCCTCCTCTTCTCCTCCTCCTCCTCCTCCTCCTCCTCCTCCTCCTCCTCCTCCTCCTCCTCCTCTTCTCCTCCTCTCCTCCTCCTCCTCCTCCTCCTCTCCTCCTCCTCTCCTCCTCCTCCTCCTCCTCCTCCTCCTCCTCTCCTCCTCCTCTTCTCCTCCTCTCCTCCTCCTCTCCTCCTCCTCCTCCTCCTCCTCCTCCTCCTCCTCAGAGCGGTGGGTCATGTGACCTCCGACCTCCTGCTGAGAGAAGAACTGGGACGATGAAGCTCCGAGTGTGTGTGTGTGTGTGTGTGTGTGTGTTTACAGCTGATGGTGTCTGAACTGTCACTGTGGGATACGTCCTCCTCCTCCTCCTCCTCCTCCTCCTCCTCCTCCTCCTCCTCCTCCTCCTCCTCCTCCTCCTCCTCCTCCTCCTCCTCCTCCTCCTCTTCCTCCTCCTCCTCCTCCTCCTCCTCCTCTTCCTCCTCCTCCTCCTCCTCCTCCTCCTCCTCCTCCTCCTCCTCCTCCTCCTCCTCCTCTTCCTCCTCCTCCTCCTCCTCCTCCTCCTCTTCCTCCTCCTCCTCCTCCTCCTCCTCTTCCTCCTCCTCCTCCTCCGTCTCCATGGTTTCCAGTCTGACTGATTGATGATGAACTGACCTGTTTTTCTCTTTTCTTTTCTTTTCAGACTCTGAGTCCAGACCTCAGACTCCTCTGCTCCTCCTGCTGCTCCTCCTGCAGACAGGAGCTCCTCCTCCTCCTCCTCCTTCTGCTGCTCCTCCTTCACCTCCTCTGGAACGAACGTCTTCAACCAGAACTAGAGCAGCGCTGAGCGTCAGCTGCTGGGGGGCGGAGTCTCAGCTGAGGCAGCTCCATGTCTCCATGTGGCTCATCATGAGGAGGAGGCTCTGAGGAGGAGGAGGAGGAGGAGGAGGAGGAGGAGGAGGAGGTGGGATATTAAATACAGCTGGTAGAAGGAGGAGAGACCATGGGGAAGGAGCAGGACCTGCTGCAGGCCGTGAAGAGCGGAGACCTGACGTCCACGCAGAAGCTGCTGGCCAAGCTCCGCTCCAACAGGAACAGTAAGACACACTCACCTGTTCACCTGTCCTCCTCTTACTCCTCCTCCTCCTCCTCCTCTTACTCCTCCTCCTCCTCCTCCTCTTTCTTTGCTTTGTTTGTTTATTGGCTGTTTGGTTTGGTGTCACTGGTTCTTAGGGGTGTGCATTGGCACTGCATTGCGATGCATCAAAATTCTACTGCACGAACACGGCAAATTTTTCATCAGTCATGAGATATTGAACAACAGATTTTATCGGCTGCTATGTATTATCACTCTCCTGTATCTTTGACATAAATGTCATTAAATAAAATAAAATTGAATGGTACAGGGTATTGGATATGGGATTTCAAACCTGAAAAAGAAAACATAAATCACTTCTAGGGCTGCCCCCAATAGTCGACCAACTTGTCAAAATTAAGTCAAAATCAATATGACTGAACTACTGTATATGAAAGACTACGGGGCTTTTATTTTGAAGGGGCCAGATACAGGAAGTCGTGACACTTTTTTGTTGTTGTTGTTTTTTTTACACGGCACGGCAGGTCTCTCTCTCTCTCTCTTCGACCCAACACGGTGTTAATTAATTAATTCTCAACCCGACGGTGGGGAGAAAAAAAAAAGGCAACACTGCTACTGCTGGTGCTGCCGCTTAGCATGTAGCTACAGGCTGCACATGTCGTTGCTCCGGAAACGCCCCCGGAGGTAATTGAAACTTCACAACTTTATTTGAGGCCAGAAAATAAACAGTGACATAATCGATTATGGCACGTTGCCGCATCGATGCTGAATCGTGCATGTCCCGCATTGCAATGCATCGCCGAATCGATTATTGTTGACACCCCTATTGGTTGTTATTGCAGCTGTTGTCGGGTAAAGTAGATGAGATTATTTAGTTATTCATCTAAAAACCATCTCAGTGTAGTTTTTCATCTCTGGAGCTGGTCGGTGTCAGCCAATCAGAGGAGAGGAGGAGGCTCTGAGTCTCTCTTCTGATTGGCTGACTGTTTATTTTCTAAAGTGAACCAATAAAACCAGAGCAGATTTCAGAGTAAAACACTCAGAGAAACCAAATCCTGCAAAGTTGTTGTTGGATGGTGTTGTCCAGGTGGTGGTGAGGGGGCGGGGCTTTGTTGTGACATCACAAAGTGACAGGAAGTCCTGACGGCTGGTTTTAAGGCTCAGTTTCTGAATACAGGCTGTGTGCATTTCTCTGTGGACTGAGGCTTTGATACTTTCACAGTATTAATATAGAACCTAGAGCTGCTTTATAATCACACTACACATGGACATCTACCTTTATACTGTATGGAGCTTTAACACAAACATCTACCTTTATACTGTATGGAGCTTTAACACAAACATCTACCTTTATACTGTATGGAGCTTTAACACAAACATCTACCTTTATACTGTATGGAGCTTTAACACAAACATCTACTTTTATTCTGTTTGACTTGAACAGAGTTATATAACATCTTCACCACTGTGGTTGTCGTGTCCTCCTCTTGAACTTTCCTCCTCTTCCTCCTCCTGTTGTGATTCTTATTATTCTGGTTTTCTAGATGAGTGATGGTTTCAGTTTCTTTTCCAAATCAAACGTTGAGGAGGATCACGTAGCGGGAAGCTCCCGACCTGTGGAAGACTTTCAAGATGAACATGTTTATAAATGTGACTAGAGAACAGAGAGAGAGAGTTTGATGAACGCTGTAAAGAGTTGTTTTGAGGAAAAGTTCTGTTTAAAGTTGTCCAGATGCTTCGTGGCTGTGGAGTGTTGTAGTTTTCTTAGTTTTATTGAGAGACACAGTCTGACAAATGCTCAACAAACTGGGAACATCCAAGGAAACACCCACTTGTGCATGAAGGCACAGGCTTCTTATAGTCAGAATAAGGCCTGATAAGACAAGTCCTTGACCTGGAACATCTCCTCACTCAGTCTAATCTAGTTGCTGGTGTCCATGACGTCTTCACCAGGGAGTCTGATAATGTTTGAACAGACCATCCTGTAGTTTTCACATTATATTAATCCTCCACAGCAGCAGCAGCGGTTCATATCTACATGTTATTACAGTGAAATCAGTGCAGCAGCAGGTTTCATGTCTGTAGATGAGCAGCTGCTGGTCTCCGGTCTGAACCAGTCACATGATGATGATGATGACGGAGGACTAATCTCATTCAGGACCAGGTTCATTTTTGTCAAATGTAATTTTCTAAAATAAAAGAAATGTGGTTTTGATTTGATCGTCCTCTCACTCCGTATTTAGAAAAACAACTCTCTCTCTTTCTGCCTGACAGTCGTTTTATTCGCTGTGGGAGTGACTAGGAACAGAGAGATGGGGGGGTCGGTCTGGGTCGGTCTTTATCAGGCAGATAACCTCTGACCTTTGACCTCTCACCGGTCACAGGACCGGGACCAGGACCGTCCACATGGTCCGTGTCCAGCGTCGTCAGTGATAAATGAAGGAGTGTCAAGAGGTGGATGGACGATGTGTCTCTGTCCAGACTTTAATGTGAGACAGACATGAACTTTGTCTTTGGCGTGAAGTCACTGGAGCAGCTGCAGTTCCTCTGCTGACCACTAGAGTGAGTCGGCAGCACTGAGTCGCCTCCATAGACCCCCATGTTAAAAGGCCTTAATTCGACGAAAGTGAAAGTAAAATCCGAGACTTGGTCGAGAATTTCAAGACGATGCATCGAAGGTCTCGCTATGAACCTAAATTTGTCCTAAATTCACCCTTTGTCAAGTCCCGCCCTCCACGGTTACTGTTGCTAGGCTCGCCAAACAATGGTCACGAAAGGGTTTTAACTCCCATTGGAAACCAGTGAAAATTAGGCAGATTTAAATTGCTTGTATGAAAAATTTACATGGCATTTCTGAAAAGTGGTGAAAAATCATTGTTTTGGTCACTCACGATAGCTAGCTAGCTAGCTAGCTAACGTTAATGTTTTAGCTAGCTAGCTATCGTGAGTGCTAAACGCTTAATCTTCGCCGATTCGCCCTGAGGTGCAAATCACAACAGCAAATCAGAAAACACAACAACAAAAGAGAAAACACAACGACAAATTACTCTCTTTTGCTGCTGTGTTTTCTCTTTTGTTGTTGTGTTTTCTGATTTGCTGTTGTGATTTGCACCTCAGGGCCACCGTACGTTTCTCCTCGTAAAACTTAACAAAGTTAAAAAGACATTAGCAACGGTGACGTTATGTTTGCTAGATAACTTTACATATCCAAATGAGACATTTGTCATTATTTGTCTCGGGTTTGGAGAATGGGATAACAATGACTCGGGGAATACGTTCCACATATCATGAGTCGCTACTGCAGGAACCCCAGGCACCTTTTAACCAAATTAAAAAATCAAAAAGTATTTTTTGCCGAAACTGTCTACCTAGCTCATTTCATATGGTTTCATCCCAGGGTTGTCCAACCTTAGAGCGTTGCACAACTCGTGACATGGGGAGAAGCGCTCTGATTGGTGGATCAGTAACCAGGTGTTGTTGTTGATTTATCTTCTGAATGTATGTATATTTCTTGGGGCGGTGCTTTTTATAAGCCCATATAGGGTTTTTTAACCTCTCCCGCACTTACTATTCTTGTTTAATTTCTGTTTTTTGTAATTGTCTTTTATTATGGTGCAAAAATACAAATACCAATCAGAAGCCCAACAAAGGGTGAATTACCCATTTCATGTACTATCAGGGATAGTTTCAGCAAATGTGACGAATTCTGGCCGATTTTCACACGGTTTTGTTGTGGCCGACGAATTTCCAGCGTCGGTTCCGATTATGAACGTCTGGAACAACGAGAACGTGAACCTTGACGTTGACCAATAGGACGACAGAGCTCTGACTCATTGTTTACACACGGTGAAGCTCCGTTTGCTGCTTGATGGACTCGGTGGCAGTGAACGGTTGAGACGTAGAGTTTGTTGTGACGCCTCCACGATGACCTGTGACCTCACACAGGGTCGTGATCGATGATTGGTTTGGGTCATACCCGAGATCGAGGCGCTGTGATTGGTTAATCTGACCCATTGGAGACCGTGAGGCTTCTCCACCAGGGAACGACTCCACCTTCGTCTCCTATTCTGTCTCTGACGGAGCAGCAGATGTTTGGACTCTGAGTCGACTCTGACTGAGCTCTTATCGAGTTAGAGGAGAACTAATGAGATCTGTTACTGTCACATCCAACCAATGAACCCAGCTCACGGCTGCGTCTCGTCTCGTTGCTCCGTCGGTCAAAGGCTCTCCTGTGATTTGTTTTTTTCTTTCTTTTTTTTCAGGAAGTTTCTGTGAATCCTGAGAAGTTTCTGATCTGATTTAGGAAATGAAATAGTTTGAATCAAGAAGCTCAGAGTGTCAGATGTTCCTCAGCACAGAGACTCACAACAATCTCCCTGTTCTTAATACTAGCCTAATGGACAGAGATCAGCAGATTCTGTGTTTTCCGACATTTCATAACATTATTCATCAATTAAAGGAGCTAAATATAAGAACTGTGTGGCAGTTGATCATAAAATAGGCCAATATGTCAACAGAGACTGAGGAATCATGTTAATCTGAAATATTGAACTAACTGACAACAATAGTACAGCTCTATAAAATGTGTTTTATTTTTTCCCAAATTCCATTTTTTTCCGTTTTAATTTTTGAAAATTCTGTTTTTTCCATATTTTTTTTACAATGAAGCCAGCAAAAGAATCAATAAATGGAGTGGTGGATAACGTTACATAACATATACGATGTTTCGACGTGTATGTTTGTGTAGTCCTAACCATCATAAACAATTCTGTTTTTTGTTTTTTCTACTACTTTTACTTTTACTACTTTATTTTACTACCAAAAAGAGTGTGTTTTTAATGTTAATGACTAAAATGTACACAAGTTAAATAGAAATTAATTACTTTTAATTTATTGAGGTAACAAACAAACAGCACTTTTCCTCCGTATCTTAAGAACAAATAGGCTACTGCATGATGCAGCACAACACTGCACTATTAGTGGATAGTTTTCATGTAAACAGCTTCATCTGCTTCAATTACATTGTCACAATGCGCTGCAGTATTTTGAATCTGACTGCAGCAACAGTTTTGGCCACAGTCTCACATACAGCTCCTTTAACTGAGTGAAAATCCGCTCTGGAGGAATTACAGGCCCTGTCTTTAATAAATCCCATTGTCTTCAAACACAACTAATCTCAGAATCACCAAAACATTATGAATAATAATAATAATCAAACAGTTCAGTGTGTGGCAAAACAGATTCATGTGGTGTTTGGGTGACATTTCTTCTTGTTGGTGAAACAGGTTTAAGACAGACTGAGTGGATTCCAGTTTAAATGTCACGGTTTACACTGATTTAAACCGGTTTGATGTTTCCCACAGACGGTTTGATGTTTCCCACAGACAGCTGAGGGAGTTTGAGCCTTCAGACGGTGACATCTCCATCTCCATCTCCATCTGGCGCGTGTTGCCGTTGTTCTCATCACGGCCTCTTTATGATCGGAGCCTCGTAAACCTGTCGTGTCTCTGTGAAAAGCAGCCGTTGAAAATCGAAACAAAACAGTGGGTGGTGGTGGTGGTGGTGGTGGTGGGTGGTGGGAGGGGAGCGGCCGGGGGCAACAACACCCCCGACGCCCCTCTAACATCCACCCCGGGGCGTCTGCTGCTCCGACTGAATCTGTCTCATGGTTTATTCATGAGTTTGGGTTCAGACGCGTCTCAGCCGGTGATCTGGTCCGTCTGGTGGAAACTTCAGCAGGAAGTGTTTCTGTTTCTGGAGGACACAGTGAAGTGAGGGACCAGGCTAAAGGCTAATGATAAGCTAACATGATCAATGTGATCAATACCATGTGAATCATGTGATATGGACGTTCTAATAAAACAAACAAACTCAGATTATTGTCAAACCACTAACAGGAAGCTGTCTGCACAACTTCTACAGTCAAGAAGAACAACTAAAGGCCTCAGACCGGTCCCTCGCTTTATCGTGACTGGTTACGATCGCCCTCTAGTTCCCTCTAGTTCCCTGCGCAGTGGACTACACAGGGTGTGCCGCCATGTTCAGTGTGGTTCCAAACCGCAGGGAGCAGTTTGAAGGGTACAGTGTTGCCAACTCCTCAGTAAGCAAAGTCACTATTGGCTGTCGTAAAAGTCGCTAGAAGTTGCTAAATGACATCATTACCTCAGGGGGTCGGCAGCGGTGCTCTTTATATGTCTCTATGGCGTGCCGCTGCTCGTTAAAAACAGCTGTGATAACGTGATTTCAGGTCCGAGTTTGTCCAAACCAGAAACGTTTGTATTATCACTGGAAATAGCCGCTAGATTAGCTTTGCTACTGCTGTTAGCTTCCCTGTCAGCTGAGCCACTGATGCTTTTACACACCCTGATGCCCCAAAACTGAATAAATACCACACATTGCAACACAAAACTGCTTTGCTTGTGCACACAGAAATAGTAGGCTAATGTTTCTTCAATCATTTCAGATCTGTCTAAACGGTGACAGTGGTGTGAAACATTTTGAAACTTAAAAACTTTATTTTTAAACTCAACCGGAAACAGCTGTGACGTTGCAGGGTGTTCCGATTGGTGTTATATCGTTTAAGTGAAGTTTCCTACGGCAGATTCCCTGTGCAGGGAGTAGGGAGTAGGGGGCTCTGTAGTAAAGTAAACTGTGGATCGGAACGCAACTCCTCACTGTATTGTGACTGGTGACTGACTTTATCATGTCCCCAGACCGGTCCCTTACAGTTTGAGGCTGAAGGACAAGACTCGGATACATTCATTCAGACCCAGATTTGGACCAGGTGTCTTTCTCCTGCTGCAGATGTTTGTGAGGCGTCTCCTCGCTGCCGTCCGATGTCTCAGACTTCCTGCTGCCAGAAGTGGGAGAAGTTTTAGTCTGTTGCTTCATGTTCAGAGGACGTCCAGAAGCAGGACGTGTCCCTGACAGAGTCTCTGCTCGGAGGTTGAGCAAATACAGCAGCTGTTTGTTCAGCTTCAGACTGGGGGGGCTTGGTGGGACGCTGCTCTGCTCCCAGACCTTCATCACCCAACACCGAGGTGTAAATGAAGATGATGATGAGGATGATGATGATGATGATGATGATGAGGAGGAGAAGTCTCACACACACACACTTTGGAGGGAAAGTGTTAAAAGCTGCTTGTGTTTGTCCGTCGGCTCTGACGTTGGTCTGTCAAATCCTTAATGAACCAGACGTCTTCATGGTGAAACGGCCACAATGAGGAGATCTGAGGAGATCTGAGGAGATCTGGACCTCCGGGTCTGGACCTTCAGTCCTGGTCCTGTCCTAACAGAGAGACGCCGATCAAATACTTAATCTGGTTAAGACCGCTGGCAAAATCTTGGGCTTCCCTGTCCCACGTACACCTCAAGATCTGTTCTACCAGGCCACCGTCAGGATTCTATTCTATTTTGAGAAATACTTTGACTTTGACATCCAGAAGTGATCTAGACTCGTTCTTCTGTTCACATTACACATACTAGTACCATGTAAAAACGATTTACAGACGGTCACATGGTTTTCTGTTACGTTTTTACTTCAGTTAATATGTTGTTTACATCTTGAATCAGTGGGAGCGCTGGGCTCGTGTCCCTGCAGCTAGACGCTCCCATCTGGGGGTGATGGTTGTTCCCCATGTCCAGTCTACTCTGTCTTCTCTTTACAAAGATCATATGTTTGCAATGGAAGCAGGTTTTCAGTGCTTTTGAGATTGGTTTTGTGTGATGAAGTGATGAAGTGGAGCAGTGGAGCTTGGAGCTTGTGATTCACCTGTTGCAATGAAAAACAGGGCTCTTGGTTTTTCTGTTAAAGGAGAACTGTGCAAGTCCGCTCACTGTTCCGCTGGAAAAGGTTGGTTGGTTACGCTCCTCTCTAGGGCTGACTCAAAAAAAAATCGAAGCTTCGTTCGTTGCCATGGTAATCGATCATGAAGTCCGTAATCAATTTTTTTCTTTTTTTCCTTTTTGACACCGGTTCTCATCGGCAATTGTTCCATTAAAATGAGTAGGTGACTTGACATCCTGGAAACCAGCCTGGTTTTGGAGATATGCAGTGTTGATTTGCCATTACTTTCATTATTTCCGCTACGATCGCGCACCCCCCGCCCCCGGTCGTCTTCACTGATGTTGCCAGGTTGGTTTTCAGCCGTGAGACGCCAGGTGAAGACAGAGAGCCTCCGTTATCACTCGTAACAAGTCACAAGTCATCTAGTTAACAATCACAATTACTCCAGAGCTAATCAAGGTAAAAATGTAGCAGAGCCACGGGAGAAATCCTGCTTAGTTCCTCTTTAAATGCAGTTCATTCTCCTTGTTGGCAGTTGTTGGGTCTTCTGTCGTATCTTTATTGAGACGTGTGTTTTTTACTCTTTTACGCTTGTAGACCGGCCTGCACTGGGAAGAGGCACAGACGGAATTTCCCAAATAAAGCATCCGGAAGCGTAAATTAGATTAAACAACCAATTCTATATTTTTTCATTCTCTCTCTGCGGCACGGCAACCAAATGATCCCCGGCTTGGTGGATGCTCTAGAGTCTAGACCCGCCCACTCTGCAGACTCTCTCTTTCACAGGGATCAGTGATCAGTGTTTGTCAGAGTTGAAGGTTGTGACAGTCGTGCTGAGTGATGATCTCCTGAGTTAACGAGGTCTAAACCTTCCTCTTCTCTCCTGTGATGCAGCGACGTAGCTCCGAGTCAGGACCGACCGACTTCCTGCTCCGACTCCGACTCTCAGCTCCACTAATTAACCCTGTGCAACTTGTAAATTCCTGCTCGGCCTCTGGGACGTCTGCTGAACGCTGCCTGCTTGTTGTTTTTCCACATAAACACCTTCAGCGGTGGAGTTAATGGTGTTCGTCGTGCAGCAGAAGGAGCTGCACAGGAAGCAGCACGTCGCCTCAGTCTCACCGAGGCTCAGAGAGAGAGGAGGGAAGACAATAATGAATGTGGTTGCAGGCGATGTCCTGTGTGTGTTGTGTACTTTGTGTGGTGGGATACAGTGCGTGCAGCAGACTAATGGCTGCTGCAGCCTCCTTTATTCTCTGCTGCGTTATGTAACGGCTCCTCTGCACCAGGCGGTCGGCCCCATCCTCCTCTCAGTCTCCTCTCATGTCAGAGGTCACGTGACCGAGCGGCCGAGACGTGACGAGATGAGACGGTGACGTTAAACGCCACCGAAGTGTCTCAGGTCAGCGCTGAAGCTGAATCTGAATCTGGTCTGTCCTCGGCCCAGGTGAGGACGACACATCGGACTTCAACACAACCCTGAAGTCTTTATCTTTGTCCCTGGTGCGTTCACTGTCCCTCAGGCCGACGTGGAGTTTCTGTCGCCGGGTGGACGTTATTTAAAAACGCGTTGTTTGGCTTTGTTTAAAGCAGAAGTAAGGTGAATGTTTGTGTTAATATGAGTCTTAAATAGTTGTATCTTCCGACAGCAATCACTTCTATAGAGTGTTTGGTCTGAAACACGGGTCTGTCAGTCACTCTGCTCTGCTCTGAGCCCAGGAGAAAACTTTCCTTGTATCCTACAACCTTTATCCAATGAGGAGAGAGAACGGCATAAAGGGGCGGTCCTCTCTGTGTGTGCAGCCAAGGGATGCGCCTGAATGTGGTGACGTAGGGACGAGGACCAATAGATCCATGACGAGGGCGGGGACTGCTAACTCCATCTGCTGACAGGAAGTTAGACAAACGACCGGATCGCTTACTTCTACTTTAAGACCGACCGATGGATTGCATCTTCATCATCATGCACAATGAGGTTGTGT
>NC_140914.1:3795168-3797668 GCF_045865225.1 Trachurus japonicus | reverse complement strand
GTGTCTCCAGGTGTTTGGTCCAGAACGCTCCCGGTTGGTGAGACGGACGGAGACGAGGCGTTCGAGGACCTCGGCTCCATGTGTCCCTTGTCTCTAGTTCTGGTTAAACCAATGACTAGTAACTAGTTCCAGGGAGAATGGAGCGTCTCTTGGCTGAAAACCAACCATGTAAGATCAGAGCCTCCGACCCGGTGTCCCAGCTCTCGTCTCCATGGCGACATCGCCACACAAATAGCCTATTTGTTCTGGGACTGAAGAACGTATACATTGACATAATTAATCAATGTATACGTTCAAATTATTACCAATGTTGTGAATGTTGGACATTTGGAGTTTGGGGAAATGTAATTTCTAAAAAATAAAATTAAATAAAAAAAGGAAAATATTTTCTAGGAAAAGTGGTAAAATTTCTCAAAAACAATTCTAAAAAAAAAAAACAGAAAATTGTTTTAAGAATTCTAGAAGAAACTGGTAAAATTTCTCAAAAAAAAAAAGTTTAAAGAAAAATCTAGAAAAAGTGGTAAACATTTCTAAAAAAAAAAAAAAGTAAATAATAAAAAGTGGTAAAAATGTCTAAAAAAAAAAAAAAAGTTTAAAAATTCTAGAAAAAAGTGGTGAAATTTCAAGAAAAAGTTGGGGACTCCCTTGAACCCTCTCTACTTTGAGAACCATTGAAACCAATGACTAGTAACTAGTTCCAGGGAGAATGGAGCGTCTCTTGGCTGAAAACCAACCTTGTAAGATCAGAGCCTCCGACCCGGTGTCCCAGCTCTCGTCTCCATGGCGACACCGCCACACAAATATTTGTTCTGAGACTGAAGAACGTATACATTGACATAATTAGTCAATGTATACGTTCAAATTATTACCAATGTTGTGAATGTTGGACATTTGGAGTTTGGGGAAACGTAATTTCGATCCCCTCTGTAATTGACAGTTACATAGTGTGATTGACAATAAAGTTTACTAAACTAAACTGAATTTGTGGAAATATTGTAGAGAAATTTCTGGAAAAAAGAATTTTCTAGAAAAAAATGGTAAGATTCCTAAAAAATAAAATGAAATAAAAAAAAGTCAAATATTTTCTAGGAAAAGTGGTAAAATCTTTTAAAAAACAATTCTGTAAAATTTCTCAGAAGTTTTAAAAAAATTCTAGAAGAAACTGGTAAAATTTCTTAAAAAGAAAAGTTTAAAGAAAAAATTAGAAAAAGTGGTAAAACTTAAAAAAAAGTAAAAAAAAATATATATATATTTTAAAAAAAGTAAAATAAATTAAAAAAATAAATAAAAAGTGGTTAAAAAAAAAAATTAAAGGAAAAAAAAAAAAATAAAAAATGGTAAAAAATGTAAAAAATAAAATAAAATAAAAAGTGGTAAAAATTTCAAGAAAAACTTGGGAGCCCCCTTGAACCTTCTCAAGGAGCCCTGGAGGTTATCAGTTATAATGAACTTTAATGACTCGTGGTGAGTTTACTGTGGAGATGAAGTGTGTGTGTGTGTGTGTGTGTGTGTGTGGGGCTGTAACCTGGCCGTGACTCTGTCAGAGGAAGGGGTGGGGGGGTGGGGGGGGTTCAGTGATGACGGAGGCTCTCGAGTGTTGGAGCTGCTCTCTCTCTCAGGAACAAAGCCCGAGCTGGGCCCCTTCTTCACTTCCTCTCGCTGCTCCATTGTTCCACAGAGCTGCCCCCCCCTCATCCCTCTACCCCCCCCATCCCTCCCCCCTCTGAGGAAACACCAGAACGACTCGATGACAGACTGAGGGAGTTCCACACGCTCTGATCCTCCAGAAAAACTAAACAAAACAACATCAAGTTAAACATAAAAGCATAAAGTTTCACATAAGAACTGATGAGGTAAAGATAAATTACATAAAGAAGTAAAGATAAGTTATAACCAAGAAGATGGAAGCAGTAAAAGTAAAAGAAAAAGGGTAAACAGCAACATGTCTACGTCTTCACTGTTATTATTGTGATGATGAGGGTGTGTCGTCGTCATGGCAGCAGAACATCTGACTCCTCCAGTTGATTTCACACGAATCAGAAGAAGCAAAAGAAGCAGGAAACGACTCAAATAATAAAAGGTCCACTACGGTGGCTCAGAGGGATCAACACACTGCTGCTGCAGCAAAACACACAGGAAGTGTTTCTGTGGGGACACGATAAAGCGAGGGACCATATATTGATTCCATAGGTAAAACAAGTAAGCAGTAACCATGGAGATAGAGCCGTATCACCCGTAATTAGCTTAGTTCAAACACTGGAAGTGTATGGGTAGTGTTAGCCTGCCTCCACCTAAAGTCGCTAATTAGCTTAGCTCAAACGCTGGAAGTGTATAGGTAGTGTTAGCCTGCCTGTCGCTACCCGATCCGCGACGCTACCGGATCCGTGACAGCCACGTACGGCAACTCCACTTGGACAAACTTAGTTGAATTGACTTAGGATCACTGCCCTATGTGCGTCGCCACAGACGGTTTATCTTTTTATTTATTTTTTTAAATACT